>NC_058167.1:5596147-5666039 GCF_020080835.1 Cotesia glomerata | reverse complement strand
AAGCAAATCTTTCCGAAATCTTCCCGATGAAATCTTCCCGGTTTTCAAAAATCTTCGGTTTTCTTAGCGAAAAGTTAAAAATTTTTTTTAATAGTCGGTTTTGAGAATAATGCTGTTCGATTTTTAAAACACTAGTCGAACATCAGTTTATTTCGATCTCCTAGACAAATGAAAATGTGTTTAATATGAAAAGTGATTATTGATAATAAAATTTTAATCTTCTTAGAATCAATTATATCTATAAATAAGTGTGAAAAAGTTGGTAATTATAATAATTCAATTTTTTAAATACTCCAACAGGCTTTACAATAATTAATTGATTAATTAATGCATAATTAATTATTAGTTATGATTGTTTTTTTTTTATCAAGAGTAAACTTGAAATAATAAGACGGTAACAATTATTTTCGATAAATTATTAATTTTATAAGTTAAAAAAAATGTCGAAATCAGTGTTCGATAAATCGAAAACTCGGTAGATAATGGGTTGAATGAGGAAAACTCATAAATTACCAGCCAGGCTCTTCAAAGGGTGAAAAAAAATACCGAAAAATTACAGAAACAGAGAATTTTCACCATAGTTTTTCAACGGAAAACTCGTCAGTTAAACTAGCGGGGCTGGTTTTTCTGTAAACCGATCTACATTATCTCTAGACTTCCGGTTTTTATTTTGTTGCTGACTCTTTCTGCTAAAACAAGTTGCACTATGAGGAACAACAAATCTTTACTGTAGTTTTTCTGCGGAAAAATCTTCAGTTAAGCTAGTGCAGCCTGTTTTTTTGTAAACTAATCTCCAACTTCTCTAGACTTCCGGTTTTTATTTTGTCGCTGACTCTTTCTGCTAAAGCATGCTGCAGTATAAACAGCAACAAATTTTCACTATAGTTTTTCCGCGGAAAAATCGTTAGTTAAGCTAGCTTAGCCAGTTTTTCTGTGAACCGATCTCCAACTTTTCTTGACGTCCGGTTTTTATTTTGTTGCCGAGTCTTTCTGCTAAAACAAGTTGCACTATGACAAGCAACAAATTTTTACTATAGTTTTTTCGCGGAAAAGTCTAAAGTTGAGCTAGCATGGCCGGTTTTTTTTTGTAAACCGATCACCAACTTCTCTTGACTTCTCACCAACTAAAACAAGCTGCACTATAAGGAGCAACAAATTCCTACTATAGTTTTTCCACGGAAAACTCGAGAGTTGAGCTGACGTGGATATTATTCATTTTGGCATAATTAAAAAAAATCAATTTTTATTTTTTAAAATTTTTTTCTTCTCAGCATCTTTTAGCAACAAATTCACCCTTATTTGCTTGATCGATCAGTGTTACGAGTGGAAACTTTGGTCAATTTAATGAGTAATACAAAATATTCCTACTGCAAGACAATTAGAATAGAAGGATCAGGATTTAAGAAAGTCAAAGAAGAAGAGGTGCTACGATGGAAACTTTGGTCAACTAAATGAGTAATACAAAATATTCCTACTGCAAGACAATTAGAATAGAGGAATCAGGATTTAAGAAAATAAAAGAAGAAGAGGGCTTGATATCGATCAAAAGGAGTGCCGAAAAATAAATAAACACAGGTCGAAACAACGTTTGAGCGACTGACGAGAACAGGAGGACAGAAAACAAAGTAGGGAGCTTCACGCTAAAGTTAAGGGTGTGACATATCACCCCGTATTCGTACGCGTGGGATCCGCGTTAAAGGTCTCCCACGAACAAGACGAACACAATTACAGAATTCCTAGAATTCATAGTAGTGGCACCCCACGCCATTCTAAAGTGTGTCACCTGAGGAATATTCCAGAATAAAATCCATCCCTTAGCAGTATTATAAAAAGCAAGCATCGGACTGCCAGTGCCAGTGCGTCAAGAACTTTTAAACTACGAAAAAGCTCTCAACAAAGTGTAGTACAGTGCGTCAAGAACTTTTAAACTACGAGGAGGCTCTCAACAAAGTGTAGTACAGTGTAATTTCGGGAACTTTTTTGTCTTGAATAAGATTTTAATCAACTAAATTTCAATTTCTAATCGACATCTATTTATTTCTACTGAAATCAAGCATCGATTTCAGAAATTAAAATTTAATACAACAGAGTTAATATCGATTTAGACTCCATCACTCACCAACTCCAGCATTGAAGTTGACAAGCAACTTAGTGTTTCGCACACTCAACATCGGAGGACCTTCCAGTTTCAACACCTCCACTCTCCAGTTTCAACATCTCCAACCTCCAGACGAATCAACGCCAAATTCGTTGCGACATCACCTTCAACAACGAAGACGACCTAAAATCCAACTTGACGCAATTACTCACTGACCAATTCCAATCGTAACAACCCAGTAGAGAAGTGTTCCGTAACAACATCCTAAGTGTACCAGTTATAAATAAAACACCTATTTAATATTATTCAAATCGTAAGTAAATATTTAATTTCTTTCTTTAATATTTCATTTTCTCCTCTTTTCCTTTTTCCAACCGGTTCTGATAGTCAACCCTTAGTGTTAATTAGTCAATAAGTTTCTAAACCAACGAGATCTGTCAATAAGTGTGACTGCCACTCCCAGGGTAAAGGCATTTAGTTGTCTGACCGTAAAAACAAGCAGTTGATTACATTTGTGTCGTCCCAGGACGTAACACAAATAAAATTTTTGGTGTCAGAAGTGGGATTCAATAGAAAAATAATGCCCGTGACGATCTCTCTGGTATGGAAACTCCATCTCCTGGTACAGGGAAATTAAACCCTAAAGTTGTTATTTCTCCACCCGTAGGTCAATCAATACTTCGTACTCCAGTATTACCACGATATCGACCTTCAGAAAATCCAATAGACAGTATTGTAGTTCAAAAATTAAACCCCGATTTAGCAAATTTATCCGACGCAAAATTCGAGGATTTAGAAAATCCGGAACACGGAAATCAAAATCAAATAATTCCAAACGTTTTTAATCGAAGCAACGAAATGTTCAGTCAAAACGGTCAAAACGGAGCAGACCATCAAAATGACCCAGCAAATCCACTAATTCCACCAGTCCCGCCAAATCTAGATAACGAAGACGATCGAGTAGCGAATCTACCCGAACAAGTCGCCGACGTGAGACGACCATATGCCGTTCCGGTATCAATTAAATATGCTATCGAAGCTGTACCCATTTTTGACGGTCAAAATATTCCATTCTCTTATTTTGTCGAAGGCTGTCGCGAAGCAAAAGCAATGATACCCCCTGAGGACGAACTAAGTTTAGTTAGAATTTTACGAAATAAACTACGTGGACAAGCCCGACGGACAATTCTTTCCACAGAATTCGCGAATGTTGAACAATTTATAACCTTCTTAAAAAACTCATATGCACCTTCTAAAACATAACTTCAGTTGTTAGGAGAACTAGGTAGAATTTTTCAAAGGGATGATGAAAACGCAGTAAATTACACAAATCGTGCCCGCGAATTAGGCAACAGAATTCTTGACGCCTATAAAGCCCGAGAAAAAAGAGATATGCCTCTTGCGTTCAGAGAAGCATATAACATAGAAATTAAAAATTCTTTAATTCAAGGCTTAAAACCAGAAATTGAGCAGAGAATTTCTAGAAATAAAAATTTTATGGACACGGTTCACGAAGCAATTCACATCGAAAGACAGTTAGAAGCAAAAAACGCGTTACGTAGAAAAATGCCTCATAAGTATAATCGATCGACGGAAACGTATAGTTTTGACAGAAACCCACGAAATACAAGAGATATAAATGTAATTCAAGATCAACCGTTAAAATGCGAATTTTGTCGCGAAAATGGACATTCGACAACAAATTGCCCACAAAAAAATAATAATAATAGAAACTTAAACTCTCGGTAATACGATAAAATGTGTAGATATTGCAAAAATCCGGGTCATACTATTGAAGAATGCTAAAAAAGGCAATATAATAACAATATTAGATATCAACGTCCAAATAATTCAGAAAATTTTCAACCTTTAAATCCAGCAATTTTTAATCGCCAACCACATTATTTAAATACGCAGAATTCCTATAACCGTTCAAATCAACCAAATTATCAACGAAATCCAAATTTTAATCAACCTAGATTTCAACAGAATAATAATTATAATTGTCCAAATTTTCAAAACCCAAATTACCGAAATTTTCAACCACCCGAAAATTACAATCGCGCAAAATTTCAAAATTCAAACTATCGAAATTTTCAACCTCTTAATAATTATAATCGTAATAACTTTTCACGCGAAAGTTCCCAACCTCACTCAAACAATTCTAATAATCGAAACAACCCAAGTAATTTTAGCAATCCCAATAATTTTAATGATCGAAATAAAGGACCGGTAAGATTCGCGGATGATCAGCAGGTACCAAACATCGATCAAAGTCCTAGAAATACGTATCAGGGAAACTTCCCACCGCTTCCCCGAGCGGGCGTATCGAGGGAAGCTCAAAACGAACGTTTAATTTTGCACATGCAGAACGCAGATACGGAATCAGAAACAATAGAAGAATCGGAAACGTTAGGAGAATTGTTTCAGTCACCTCTATCGAATTAAAACAAAAATGTCAAGCTCCTACAATAAGAATCGATACACCTAGCTTTAAAAATTCTGTAATAGTTATGATTGACACCGGTTGCGAAATAAATTTAATTAAATTAAGTGCATTAAATTCAGAAGCGTGGATCGATCAAGACGAAATAGTAAAATTAAAAGGTATAACGACAGAACATGTCACTACATTAGGGAAAATCAATACTACATTTCACGGTGTCCCAGTAGTATTCCATATAGTATCGGATGACTTTCCCATAATAAGGGAAGGAATTTTAGGGTCGGACTTTTTAATTAGTAATAATATAGATGTCCTATATTCTAAAAATTGTCTCATGTGGAAAGGTAAAAAAATTAACTTTGTACATGAAGAAACAATTACTATTCCGTCACGCACAAAGGCAGGAATGTATGTGCGTGTAGCTCACCCTGAAGTAGATACGGGGTATGTCCCACGGTTGTTCGTAAATGACGAGAAGAAGAAGAATAAAATTTTTATTGGTGAAGCATTAGTTAAAAATGAAAACAATAAAGCGTATTTATATGTGATAAATTCTACCGATGTCACTGTAGACATCGCTATACCGGAAGTTTTTCTTGAACCTTACGAAATAAAATATGAATCGAGAAATTATATTAAGTCTAATGAAAATTCAAATTCTACTAAATCATACGAAAATTCAAATTCGAATAAAAATAATAATTCACGTAAAAATATTTATTCTACTAGTTCATGTGAAAATTATAATTCTACTAGTTCCACTGAATCTTATGGTTCTTGCGAAAGAGAAAATAAACGGAAATTAAAATCAAAAATCTAAAACTTCGAAAATTTTTAATATACATACATTGTCGGATAATATACAAGAACGTATTTCGGAAATTTGGAATTCGTTGCGTACAGAACATTTAAATGAAGAAGGTAAAAGTTACCTTGAAAAACATATTATTAAAAACCATGATTTATATTATTTAGATGGAGATAAGATGGGTTGTACAGACGTACTAGAGCATAAAATCGATACTGTAGATGACATATCCATTAACGTGAGACAGTATCGTTATCCTCCTATGTTAAAAGATAAAATCGGAGAACAAACACAAGACTTATTACGAGACGGTATCGTTGTACATTCTAAATCACCATATAACACGCCTGTATGGATAGTACCGAAGAAGGATAATTCTTAGGGACAAAAACAATGGCGTATGGTTTTAGATTATAGAATGTTAAATGAAAAGACAATTACAGACGCATATCCATTACCTTTAATTACCGACATATTAGACCAATTAGGAGAGGCGATATACTTTACAACATTAGACCTCAAGTCAGGTTATCATCAAATTAAAGTAAGTCCGAAGGACAGACATAAAACCGCTTTCTCCACCCCCTTAGGTCATTATGAGTTTGTACGAATGCCTTTCGGATTAAAAAATGCTCCTGCAACATTTCAACGTTTGATGGACATTGTATTATTAAGTTTACAGGGAATCGATATTCTAGTGTATCTCGACGATATTATTATTTTTGCGAAATCACTTGAAGAACATGAAGTTAAACTCGATCGAGTCGCGCAACGACTTCGCGAAGCAGGACTTAAACTACAGCCGGATAAATGCGAATTTTTGCGAACAGAAATCGCGTATTTAGGTCATATTATTTCCACTGACGGCATAAGGTCTGATCCGAGAAAAATCGAAGCAGTTAAAAATTTTCCAAAACCACAAAACATGAAAAATATTCGACAATTTCTAGGATTGGTAGGATATTACCGTAAATTTATTCATAAATTTTCTCAAACTGCTAAACCTTTAACAAATTTATTGAAAAAGACGATAGTTTTTGAATGGGGTCCAGAGCAACAAAAGGCATTTGAAATATTACGTAATAAATTATGCGAAGAACCTGTATTACAATATCCCGATATGTCTCAACCGTTTATTGTAACGACAGACGCGTCGGGAGTCGCAATAGCAGGAATATTGAGTCAAGGTCCTCTAGGAAAAGATAGACCAGTAGCATATACATCGCGTGTTTTAAACGATAATGAAAAGAAATATAGTACATATGAAAAAGAAGCTTTAGCTATTTTACATTCAGTATCACAATTCCGCCCATATTTATATGGACGACCATTTAAACGAGTGACCGATCACAAATCATTAGTATGGATGTGTAACGCGAAAGACCCTACACCTAGACTCACGCGATGGCGTTTAAAGTTAGAAGAATATCAATTCGAAGTAATTTATAAAGCCGGTAAAACAAACGTAAATGCCGACGCACTATCTCGTAATCCCCCTAATATGCCGGACAATGAAGAAAAAGAAATAGCGAACAGCGAGAATTACATTTTTCTAATTACACGAGCTCAAGCTGCAAAATTTCGTTAAGAAATAGCGGAACGAGAAGCAGAAGAAAAACAATCCAAGCAACAGGAGAAGCCAGAGAAAAAGAATAGTCAAAAGAAGAAGGAAGAGCCAGCAGATAAGAAATTACAAGGTTCACCTATAGCTCATCGTTTAAGAAGCAAGATCAAAGCAGACGACATATCTCTACCCAGTACATCTAAAGGAGTGATTAGAAGAGTTTTCGATAAATTACCATCTTTTAAAAGAAACCAATTTAGTAAAGTGAAAAAGTCATCGTCATCAAGATCAGCAAGCAGTATAGAGTCAAGTGGTGAATCATCGGCAGCCGAAAGATCGGGTATTAGGAAAACACCCAAACGGACACAACTATATACTCCAGCAACAACGCCTCGTTTACAACGACGACCGCATGAAGAACGTTTAACAGACTTAAAAATCTCAGGTGAATCCATGAGTATGTTTTCGGATGACTCTGATAGCGAAACGATTGGAAGACGAGTACGAGTACCACCATTTACGGACAGACGTGTAAACGAAAGGGAAGATGGATTACATAGCGAAGTTGAAGAAAATGAGGACCAAGAAGATGTGAAGGCTAATAGATCAGGACGAGCAAGAAAAATTGTTGAAACCAGAGACCAAATATTTATGCAGAAAAACAATTATTTGTATTTTCTGGATGAGTATGGTCAACCGGTTAATAGCGGAGCGACGAAATTAGAAGAAAGATCATTACTGCCTAAATTTAAGAATTTACAAGCAGGTAGTATAGCTATAACGAGAATAGGTAGCAGGCACCATGTAGCTATAATAGTTAGTAAAGGGGAATCTTTAAGATGGGTTGTCAGGACATTGACACGCACCTTGACCAGACTCAACTTACGAACAATATCAATAGCTAAGTCTAGTAGCGTAAACGGTATCCCCTGGACTCGTATATCAACAATGTTAGGGGAATGTTTTTCTAAAATCAATACTACACTGGTAGTATGTCTAGGAATAGTAACTTACGTGCCGAAAGAACAACGTAAGCAGGTAATAGAAGAAGCTCATTCATCAGCTATAGGCGGTCATAAAGGGGTAACAAAAACGTATAACCGCATACGTTTACGTTATTTTTGGGAAGACATGAAAATAGACATACAAAAATTCATACAACGTTGTTTATCGTGTCAATTGTTTAAATTAAAACGTATTAAAACTAAACGACCGATGCAGATTACAGATACTCCTGAAGCTGCTTTTGATAAAATCGCAATGGATATTGTAGGACCATTAACGCAGACGAGAAATGGATATACTCATATTTTAACCGTACAGGATTTATTAACTAAATTAGTTATCGCAATTCCTTTACGTCGAACTACTTCATAATATATTGCGCGCGCATTAGTAAAACGAGTCATTTGCGTTTACGGTACACCTAAATCGGTTTTAACAGATCAGGGATCTAATTGCGTTAGTGAATTAATGAAAAATTTCGCGAAAATATTTAAAATTAAACAATATCGAACTACTGCTTTTCACCCTCAATCTAATGGATCTATTGAAAGATCGCACCATTCACTCGTGGAATATTTAAAACAATTCTCCAATGAAGAAGAACATTGGGACGAATGGTTAGAATTAGCTACATTTTCGTATAACACTAGTGTTCATGAAGGAACTAGATATCAACCCTTTCAATTAGTATTTGGTAGGCCGGCGCGGTTACCAGCTAGCGTTTGTAATAATGAAGATGAATTACGTACATATGAAGATTATTTAATTGAATTAACTACTAAAATTTATGAAATTCAAGAAATCGAGAGAAATAATTTAATTATTTCAAGTAGGAGATTTCATTTTCTTAGTAAGCGGTAAGAAAAGGGGTAAATTAGGTAATCCGTATGAAGGACCATACGAGGTCACTGAAATAATGCCTGACGGTAATGTAAGAATTCAGTATAATCAAAAATCTAAAGTAATACATCCGAATCGGTTGATTCAATCTAAAATTAATCCCAATGAGGATACCGACAGTGATTAGACCTTGTTTGTTTTGCAGAACAATGAAGAACCTATTCCTGGGAATTATCTTTATCGGTTTCATCTTTTTAAACCACACAAAGGGAATAATAGGGGACACGGTCAAGTATACATCATTTGCTCACAAAACCGGTATTTATTTCGAATATTTGGAAGATGTCCGACTCACCAAAAACGATTGGAAATTAGTAGCACTTTTTAACTTAACTGATCTTGAACTTAAAAGACCAACAATTTCAAATTTACAAATAAATTCGGTTGATCTACAATGCCAAGCATATATCAATATATCAATTTGTCGTCAATATATCGAATTAAACCTCTATAACCATTTTATCCAACAAATAGATTTAAAATTAACCGAGTTAAACCACTTAATGCATGCCGATAATAATCAAGAAACACCCATAAATTCTGATAAAGAAGTTACATTTCGTAGATATATCATTTATTTAAGTAACATTTTTCCAACCATATACAATATACATACTCATATTTATAGATATAGTCAAATCGTTAATGCCGAATTATTCTTCGAACAAGCTCGTTTATTTAAGTCCCAGGATAGATATAACAAATTAGTAAAGAGTATTACCAATTTCTTGAATCAAACAAATCCATCACCTATAATATATTTTAATTACTTGAATGAATAGAGCATTCATATAAGAGAATACTTTTCTTAGTACCTTGATCATGCCAAAAACGTAATAGAAACCGTAATTTATGCTATGTCGGGGAAATTGAGTCCTCGAGTTCTTAGTCCTCAAATACTTTCACAAGCCCTAAAAGAATTCCGAACAAATTGCACCAGTTGTAACCTTATAATTGATCTAGAAGATGTTTATTTAGGAAAAGTCGAAATTAAACTTAACCTTTTTAAAAATTTCTTGTTCTTCACTATAAAAGTTCCTCTTTTAGACTCTGTTCAATTTAGCTTGTTGGAAGCTCACCCTTATCCAGTCCCACAAAAATGCAAAAACAAAACAATGTCTGCTTACGTACAACCTAGTTCCGATTATTTATTAATGTCTTCTAAATGGTATTCTCCAATAACCCGTGATGAATTAAAACATTGTTACAATTTTAAGGACTACTTAGTATGCAAGCCGAATTTTATATTCTTTGAAAATACCACTGACCCCATTTGTGAGATAGATCTATTGTCTACCCAAGTACAAGACAAATTTCCCCCTCGGTGTATTATCAGGGTAAATCAAAATTTCAAACCGTATTGGAAACCATTGGAAAAAGCAACCGGATGGTTGTACTCTGTTTCAAATCTTGAATTACAAGAAACTACTCTTAATAAAATAGTAGATTAAATAAATATTTCCCATTCAGGAACCCTCACATTAATCGATTCTTCTCACTCATTAACAGTTAACGATATTAAGTTAATGGGATTTTCTAGTAAAACCGGGGTCTATACAACACAATCAACTTACGAGTTAGATTTAATTTAGATTCTACCTAACATCTGCGAAATAGAATTTAAAGCAACAAATAACATTCCTTATATTCTTAATCAATTATCATATGATTTTACTCTAAATGACGTCCCATCTCAAACTCAAAATGTGTCAATTCATAACCACCCAAATCGTGGTACATCCTACCTTATTTTGGGTATATTTTTAATTATTTTTATTATTATTATTTATATTTTGTGCTTTAATTTCAAGAAAATAGCTGAAAACGCCCCAATTGAATTGTCTAACCAAACCGAAGTTACTTTAACAGAGCCTGATGCACACATCTATGATGTTCCATCTAGCAATATATCGGTAAGCACTTCTCCTAATAATTCTAAGAGCGAGTCGAAACCTCTCGAAATAGAAATGCGTAATATTTGAAAAACTTTAACTTTTAAAGGCATGCCCGAAGAAATTTAATTTCTAATACATTTTCCAATTCTTAGGAAACCGATAGGTATCCCTCCGACCAACCCAAAGGAATAACCTAAAGCCTTGTCAATCCTATTTTTAGAATAATTACTAATAAGAAATTATCTCTACCACTACCTGATTTCCCTCCAAAATGCCTCAAGAAGTATAAAAGAAAAGATTGAAATTAAAATATATATCCATAATCATACTTATTCTTCTACTCTATTAAACGAATTATTTTATGCTTTACACTAATAAGTATTTAAAAAAATTTTACAGAGCAACGTGATATTACTTTATAACCCATAAGGTATTTGTTTACGGATTAGTAATAGCTGGCGCATCAAGTACCGAAGTCGACACCAATGAAGGGAATATAAATCAAGATGAATCGAGGTGGAAATCACTACGATCCAAAAAGGCCACTAGGAATAGATGATCAATTCATCGAACTTATCATTACAGTAGTCAGAGAAAGTTATTTTAATTATTCAGAATTTAGATTACGGGGTCCTCCTAACATGGCGTCACTATTAGAATTTAAGGCTGCAATAGTAGTATTGTCCAATAAAGAAGTCAGGGAAGAAGCAAACAATTATAAGCATAACAATTCACGTAAGATATGAGTGTATCTGTTCACATATATGCATTATAACCAAATTTTCAAGGGGGGTATACGGGAACTTAACTAAACTTAATTCTAAAAATAAAATCTGGATTATACTTCGTTATCTTTCCGATTCTTGGTCTCTAGTCTCGATAAAATAGGGCGCCAGGTAATTTTTAATCACTAGAATTACCAAACTAGTGAACACGGAACGTAAAGAATTTTTATACGCTAGGAATTCTCAAACTAGCTAAGCTTAAACGCAAACTCAAACAATATCAGAACTCAAACTTAAACTCAAACGTAATTAGATAATTTTTATTCGCTAGAAATTATCAAACTAGCTAAAACGTAAACTAAGTCGAAAATACAGAAAACAACAAAATAAAGACCAAAAATCAGAAAGGCAACGGAATACCTCGGGGTCGCTCAGTGTGCTGGTTTGTGGAGAGAGGCGGTGGTTCGGGTAGAGAGGATCCATAATTGTAATAATTTTATACGCAACACTAGAAATTTATCATTAAAACAGAATCGGTATTTATTCAATAAACCGTAAACTTAATTAACAAACTTGATCTCAAATCCATATAAAATTACTAGAACGATATAGCTAACAATATCAACGCTATAGCCAAGTTACAGTACCTTATTCTTATAAAATAAAACAAATAAATAAATAAATCTTAATGACTCGAATAACAATCTCAATTAAATCTATCAACAAAACTCTAAATTCTTTATAATACAAAAGTTTACTATAAACGAGACTATCCGATATCTCAAGACCAAAAACTAAATTATTAACGCTCAAATTACAATAAATAAACTAAAATCATACCTGATATAAACAATGCCGATGCTGAGTAACTTTTTATACTAACTTAAATAAACCTCATAACTATATTCATTTCTGTAACGTAAACTAAAATTCAAGAGACTAAACTCTTAACCTGTAGCTGCAATAATACGCACATCCGATCACTTGAAGTGATCAGAGGCGACTCTCCAACTCGACTGTCCTCTACGAGGTCTAAGACTCAACTCTGCTTAGCAAAATCTAAAATCCAACTATCTTTAACAAAATCTAAAACTCAAGTATTCTTAAACGTGACTCACTCCCAACTAAAATTTCTATATTCAATTAATTCCCATAAACTTTTTAATCTCTAAATCAAACAATTGAGGCTCGGAGTACGGATATTCCTTTAGTGGATGCTCTCCGGGAACTGACTACTGCTGGGATCGAAACCAAAAACGTAACTCAAAACGTAACTTAAACTCAAAATTAAAATATCAAAAACGTAACTTAAACATAACAAAAACTTAACGAAAAACGTAAACGTAAACGTAACTCAAACTGATCCCATATGCTTTCGTCATGTTCCTCTACATCAGAGCGCTGGCGTCTCAACCAGACCTAGGCATTCCACCCGGAAGTCTCAAAGGGTTAGACTGGCGTCTAGCATCAAACGAAACCGGGTGACTTATAGTCCCGCTCCACGGTAACGCTGATTTACCCACATACTCTGCAGCCTCAAAACCCAAAACTTAAAATTCGAAACTCAAAACTCAAAATTCAAAACCCACAAACTCAAAATAACTCAATAAAACCCATAAATAACTCTACCTCTATATTTTTCAAAAACTTGACTCTAAACTGACTCTAATTTCAAAAATCTCAAAAGCTCGACTGTAACTGTAACTCTCTAAATTCACACTAAAACTGTAGCTCCTCGTTACTCGGCATCTATACTCGGACTTTACTCACTGAAGGTTCGCTAAAGACTCACTTTTAATCCTCTCAATTATTTTCTATAAAATTTTGGCCTTGGAATATCGACTTAAAATCACAAAAAATCCGTTGGCGCTAGTGACGTTCATTTTAAATAGACCCCAATCGAAAAAATAACGTCACAGCATTTATATGTGTATGTATAAGCATGCATACAAATAGTTGAAATAATAGCATCCACAATTGACAGTGTTATCTCAGTTATTGAGTTACTGGCTAGTAAACCCTCGCTTTCGCTTAAGATTACTCCTTTGCCGTTCAATGTTGAAGTCCACAATATTTAACCAGAGAAATTTCTCTAATATTTCTTGTCATCATTTGACTTTGGATAACTAGCATTAAGTCTGGATTTCACCATCGAACATATCTAGTTTATATTCCTAAGTAATCATCCACTAGTTGATGAATTATAACTTAATTGTAAACCTGCAATGCAATTGACTTTCAATACCTATATTGTGTTTCTAATTTTTATTAATCCACTTCTTTAGTTTATTAAATCTAACAACAAGAATTTTTTATTAAAATCTACGAAATCTGACAAAGGAAAAGAAAAACTATTAACAAAATAATTCTATTGTTTAGTTGAATTAATGAACAAAAAAATATATAAGTAAACACTAAATTTATAAATTTATGACGAATCTTTTCTTACATAAGTTTCAATTATTTTTGAGATAGAAACAAATTCAATATGTCGGTATTTCAGTATATACAATTCATTGCATGTATTAAAATGCGAGAGCATATGAGTGGTCTATTCAATATAAAACTATGTGATCATTTATGAAATATTTTAGAAGATGAACTTCAATACAATTCTAGAAGTCATCATTAAAAATGCTCAAATCACAATTATTGTCCTTTCAACAAATAATATAAAAATCACTTCTGTGTAAGCAACGTGAAAACTATATACCTACCTCATTGATTGTAATT
The DNA here is from genome assembly GCF_020080835.1 of Cotesia glomerata. NCBI lineage: Eukaryota > Metazoa > Arthropoda > Insecta > Hymenoptera > Braconidae > Cotesia > Cotesia glomerata. Next base: position 5,651,865 of record NC_058167.1, on the reverse strand, counting down.
TCATGCACTTATGAAAATTATTGATTAAAGAGTAGTTCTAAAATATGAAAGAAAATTTTTTATTAGTAGCGACTTTGAAAATCGTGTAGCATTGTAAAAATAATCGTCCAATAATGACACGCCAATACCTTAATGAGAAAAGTTCAAATTTTGAAAAATGCTCGTAAATTAAAATACAGCAATAAAATAATCTATCCTATTATGACATATGTATATAATGATTTAAATAATATAACATCCGAAGCATCCATGTCAGAAAAAGTTAATCTATAAATTTTATGAAATTATTTCTTCAACAAAGGACCTTAAGATGAATTATTTAGAAAACTAGAAAACATTGTATAATACTTTAACCTTATGGATGTTTTCTTTTTATTATTCTTACATTCAAAATTTTATTAACAACTCGAGCCTTCAACGTTTAACAAATGTGTTTATAATAATAATATTATCAACTCATTTATATTATTCAAGAATGCATGTGTATTTACTATATTCAAATAATTCAAAACAAAAAAAACTACATCGATAAACATCTATCTAATATAATTAACTATCCTGCGACATTTGTTAGTAAAATAATTAATAAACTATTCATAGAATAAAATATCCCGAAAAATTTTAGGGGAAACAACATATCAGTCTTCCAAATCAGTATATATTTCTTTTTGTATTTGAGGAAAACAACATTTTCATTAATTATACAGTGCTGTAAACCACGTTTTATATACTCATACATATTACATTTTTATCTAGATGTAATCTTATGTGTCTAGTAAGTATTTTTAACAATCTTCCAAACTTGATAAATGTTACCTCAAACAAGCAAACTTAATAATAATAAAAATATTTTTTTGTACAAGCCAAAAATTAGTATTAATAAACTTGCTCTAAAAACTTTACAATAATTACTCCGACAAACGAAAAATATCCCATTCCACAAATTAAATGTTGCCATGAATAATGTAATTAGTTAATTTAAAATGGGAAATTTTCAGTTTGTAGTACTTACAAATAAATGTGCCTCATTAATCGAAGTGCCTAAGAATGTAATACAAATTATGAAACATTGTAACGAAAAATAAGCTCAAGAAATTCTATATTAAGCGCCTATATCTGAAAGTATTGAAACTCAATTTTTACTAGATGTAAAAGCACTAATGAATTTAATTATTCTTATATAAGCAATTCAATTTTTACTAGATGTGAAAGCACTAATGAACCTAATTATTCTTATATAAGCAATTTAATTTTTACTAGAAGTGAAAGCACTAATGTACTTAAATATTGTATCTGGAAAAATTGATGTTATTACCGAAACTCGCGTCATGGCTATGAAAGCCCTAACTCTCGTTTTAAAGTATGGAGGTGTGTTACGAGTGGAAACTTTGGTCAATTTAATGAGTAATACAAAATATTCCTACTGCAAGACAATTAGAATAGAAGGATCAGGATTTAAGAAAGTAAAAGAAGAAGAGGCGCTACGATGGAAACTTTGGTCAATTTAATGAGTAATACAAAATATTCCTACTGCAAGACAATTAGAATAGAAGGATCAGGATTTAAGAAAGTAAAAGAAGAAGAGGTGCTACGATGGAAACTTTGGTCAACTAAATGAGTAATACAAAATATTCCTACTGCAAGACAATTAGAATAGAGGAATCAGGATTTAAGAAAATAAAAGAAGAAGAAGGCTTGATATCGATTAAAAGGAGTGCCGAAAAATAAATAAACACAGGTCGAAACAACGTTTGAGCGACTGACGAGAACAGGAGGACAGAAAACAAAGTAGGGAGCTTCACGCTAAAGTTAAGGGTGCGACATATCACTCCGTATTCGTACGCGTGGGATCCGCGTTAAAGGTCTCCCACGAACAAGACGAACACAATTACAGAATTCCTAGAATTCACAGTAGTGGTACCCCACACCATTCTAAAGTGTGTCACCTGAGGAATATTCCAGAATAAAATCCATCCCTTAGCAGTATTATAAAAATCAAGCATCGGACTGCCAGTGCCAGTGCGTCAAGAACTTTTAAACTACGAGAAAGCTCTCAACAAAGTGTAGTACAGTGCATCAAGAACTTTTGAACTACGAGGAGGCTCTCAACAAAGTGTAGTACAGTGTAATTTCGGGAACTTTTTTGTCTTGAATAAGATTTTAATCAACTAAATTTCAATTTCTAATCGACATCTATTTATTTCTACTGAAATCAAGCATCGATTTCGAAAATTAAAATTAAATACAACAGAGTTAATATCGATTTAGACTCCATCACTCACCAACTCCAGCATTGAAGTTGACAAGCAACTTAGTGTTTCGCACACTCAACATCGGAGGACCTTTCAGTTTCAACACCTCCACTCTCCAGTTTCAACATCTCCAACCTCCAGACGAATCAACGCCAAATTCGTTGCGACATCACCTTCAACAACGAAGACGACCTAAAATCCAACTTGACGCAATTACTCACTGACCAATTCCAATCGTAACAACCCAGTAGAGAAGTGTTCCGTAACAACATCCTGAGTGTACCAGTTATAAATAAAACACCTATTTAATATTATTCAAATCGTAAGTAAATATTTAATTTCTTTCTTTAATATTTCATTTTCTCCTCTTTTCCTTTTTCCAACCGGTTCTGATGGTCATCCCTTAGTGTTAAATAGTCAATAAGTTTCTAAACCAACGAGATCTGTCAATAAGTGTGACTGCCACTCCCAGGGTAAAGGCATTTAGTTGTCTGACCGTAAAAACAAGCAGTTGATTACATTTGTGTCGTCCCAGGACGTAACATCAGTCAATATTCAGTGATTTTCCACGCTGTCTTAATGGGAAGTTAGCGTTAATACTGATTTTTTGCGATCGGTTGTAGCAAAAAAATTGATTTTTTAGCAACAAAAAAGCAACAAATTCCCGTGTTTTTTTTTTCAATTTCGCTAATTTTTCATCACCATCTTTTTAGAGCCCGCAATTTTTTCAGGTTCATAACGAATCTTCAAGTTTGAATTGATAAAACTAGAAAATTTGAAGTAATTTGAAAAAAAAAACACTTTATTCGGTTTTCTATCGTTCATGATATCTCTTGAACGAATTGATCAATTTCGAACAGCTTGACGGTGATCGACGTAATTTTTTCCATGCTAATAGATTATGAGCTTTTAAAATTGATCAGTACAGCTGTTTGACTGATATTCCAAAAAAGGTCGAAGTTATGTCAAAAAATCACTTTTTTGAGTTTTATTCCGTTCACGATATCTCACGAACGAATCTACCGATTTTGACTGGATAAGCGTCGATTGCCAAATACACATACAAATGTCCGTTTGGGCAGACGCGCTGGAGACCCAAGAATCATGGAGGAAAGCCGGACCGGTCTACTGATTAGGTGCACTGAGAGTTGCAAGCGCCTTCCGCACAATATCCGAGGAGGCAGTGTGCGTCATTTCTGGAACTCTACCTCTTAGAGTCCTAGCTGAGGAAAGACGGAACCTATACCACCGAAAGAGGTCATCTACACTGAGCGCTGAAGAACTGAGAACTGAAGAGCGACAACATAGTATAGCAAGATGGCAACAACTATGGGATGCTGCGGAGAAGGGAAGATGGACTCATCGACTTATACCAAGGATTGACGTTTGGCTTAACCGGAACCACGGCGAGGCCAATTACTATCTGACCTAGATGTTGTCAGGACACGGCTGTTTCCAGGAGTACTTTCATCGCTTTAAGCACGATAATTCCCCAGAGTGTCCGTCTTGCCCAAGAGTTGCTGAAAATGCGGAGCACGTTTTCTTTGAGTGCCCTCGTTTTAACCCACAGCGTGATGAGTTAGAGAAGATCCTGAACAAGAAAATCACACCAGAGTCAATAGTAGAAGAAATTCTGTCATCCGAAGCTGCCTGGAGCGCCACAAGCACGTTTACCACCGGAGTGTTTACAGAGCTGTGTTCCATTGAAAGAAAAAAGGCAAATGACAGAAACTAGAAGGAAGGAAAAATAAAACTTTAGCCACCAGAAGGAATAGCAGTAGCTAGATCCTCCCCTCACGAAGTAATGCCTGACGGCCGTTTCCATGGGGGATTAGAGAAAAGAAGAAAAGGGGTTAAGGTTTAGTGGGTAGGAGCGTTAGCGTCGAGTTTTAGTATGACGCTGCGTCGAGTCGCCACATATCCAGGTCGAGCAGCTATGCCTGGAATCCGTAAAAGGGATTCCCCTTCCCCTAAGTTAAAAAAAAAAATACACACACACACATGCACGCACACACACACACACACGCACACACACACACACACACACACACGCACACACACACATATACTCGGGGCAGAAGAGATACTGCTACCGGGCGCGTCTCCCCGAGCGGATGGAAAAACGCTCGCTGTCCTTGGATGACACTTAATCTCTTAGTTGATGAGGTAAAGCGGGTAGGAGCCAAGCAAAATAACCAAACAAAATACGCTCCCGTGGACAAAACTCCCCTTTAATGGGTTGGTCGCACTAACTGACCTAACAAGACGATCGTTCTCTGCTGTGACCCACTGGGAGTGACCGAAACCTGTATCGTAGTTTCCGACGATGCAGACCACGGCTGATAAAAGCTTGCTCTACCGAGGTGTAAGTTGCAGCAGTGGATCAGGAGCCAGCCACTTCGGGCCTTGATCAGGAAGTACGCAGTGAGTGTTAGAGATCGGAATCTTCACCGCTCCGAGCGAGTCTAGTCCGTCCGTGTATTCCGGGACTGGCTGTGTCGGCTAGGCCTCAGGGAACTGGGGTAGGAGTACTATCTCCGAGGGTACACCCGTTCCTAGTTATGGCAACCCGCTCCACTCCGTACGATGCGCTGGTAAATTAAAAAGTATGAGTAAATCAAAGAAAACAAACAAAAGCGGAAACGGGCTACATGCCCAACAAGCAGCGATTGACGCAAGCGCTGAAATGAAGCTTTCGCAAGTGCTCAAACGCCTTGAAAAGCTGATCAGTGAGTTGAATGATTTCGTTCAACCAAAGGTCAACATTCACAAAGAGATTAAATCCAAGATGACTGGTGTAACTAACGCCCTTCAAAGGTTTGAGAAGCTGGACGAGGAGTGGCGCTCATCATTGCAGCGCATATCCCATGCTACACCGGAGAAAGACTGTCAGGCTATCGACGTGACTGACGAAGCAATGGACACCGGAGCTGAAGGTGACGGTGAATCAGTCGCGGAAGACAAAAGTGAAGCCAGCAACAAGTCAGGTAAGAGAAAAAATCGACTTTCTCCTGACCCAACAATCAGCCAAGCCATGAAGAAAAAGGATTTGAAGAAAAGCCCTCCACAAGGAGCGGCAGGGCGAAGCGACGAACAGGAAAAAGCGTCAGTCTGGCAAAAAGTTCAGTCCAAGCAAGAGCTAAAGCGACAGAAGAAAGCGATGCTCTCAAAACAGACGTCAAAGAAGCCCTGACCTGAACCCAAGCGAAAGAAACCGCGGAAATGGATCAGACCGGATGCCCTCATCATTCGGCTGACAGAGTACGCCGAGATCCTGCGTCGAATAAAACAGGACGTCCCTGACGAACAGGTCCGCAGTACGGTAGAGAAGATCCATAAGACCAATGCTGGAGATATGCTGATAACTCTTTCGAGGAAGAGCACCGACAAAGGCCAAATATTGAGAAAGACCATTGCAGACATTCTGAAAGAAGACACAAAATTAACCTGCAAAGGGCCACAGGAGGTAATTGAGATCCGAGACGTCGATGAAGACACAACTAAGGATCACATCCAGGGTGCCCTACAGGAGGAAGCTGGAGATGGCTGTGAGATACCACTAGAGGCAATCAAGATCCGTAAGGCCTATAGAGGTACTCAAATTGCCACAGTAATTCTACCAGCAGCAACAGCACAGAAACTACTGGATGGAAGTAGCAAAATCCGGATTGGTTGGGTTAATTGCCGAATAAGGACAACGAAGAGACCTATTCAATGCTTTAAATGCTGGCATTTCGGACATCATGGATCCCAGTGCAAAAGCAAGGTGGACCGGTTGAAGCTTTGCATCAGGTGCGGACAAGAAGGGCACAAGATTGCTGATTGTAAAAATCCCGCCAAATGTGCATTATGTGCTGAGATTGAAAGTGCAGAGAATGTTGCCCACCATGCCGGTACCCATAAGTGCCCGTTATTTCAGGATGCACTCCAGAAGTTGACGAACAAACAAGCATGAGGATACTGCAGCTCAATCTCAACCATTGTGAGGCAGCGCATGACCTGCTCATGCAATCCGTGCGAGAACTAGAGCTTGACTTGGTACTGATAGCAGAGCCATATAAACACCTGAGTACCCAACCCTGGGAATCTGACAGCACATCCAAAGCTGTCATCTGGTCATGTGGCAAGCTCCCTTTCCAAAATGCAGTCGACAACAGCAATGCCGGCTTTGTAGCAGTATCAGTAGAGGGCATCCGCTTCTATAGCTGTTACGCACCACCTAGCCTCTCTACCGTCGAATTCACCGCATTTCTGGATCGACTTACCGAGGACGCGAAGCATTACCACCCAGTGGCAATAACTGGGGACTTCAACGCCTGGGCAGTAGACTGGGGTAGCAAGAATACAAACGCGCGAGGAAAGGAATTACTAGAAGCCTTTTCTACATTAGATGTAGTACTGCTCAACAATGGTGACACACCAACCTACACTAAAGGAGACATAAGTTCTATTGTAGATCTCACTTTCGTCAGTGGCAGCCTCACCAGAGGTAATATCAACTGGAAAGTGATGGATACCTACACAGCCAGCGACCACAACGCGATTCTCTGGGAAATATTAAACGCCCAGAGCCCGAGAAGACCTAAAAAGCAACTTAACACCATTGGTTGGAAGGTAAAAACTCTTGACCCAAGGGCATTGTTAGTAGCTCTCAATAGTGACCAGATTAACGCCGGCTGCGCAAAAGAGAAGACCAAGGACCTGATGAAAAGAGTGACCCAGGCGTGTGACGCCAGTATGTCTCGTAGACGTGGCATAAACACAAGACATTCCGTTCACTGTTGGAACGACCACATCAGCGCCCTTCGTAAAGAGTGTCATCAGAAGAGAAGAATATCTCAGCGTGGCTACCGACGACCTAACTCTGTGGAGCTGGTCGCAGAGTACAAAAAAGCCCGTTGATCCCTGAACAAAGCCATCAAAGATAGCAAAAGAAAATGCTGGAAGGAGCTCATCAACGAGATGGACAGAGATCTGTGGGGTAGGCCGTATAAGGTGGTCATGACTCATCTTAAAAACCAGCTAATGCCATCACCCACGTGTCCTCAACTCCTACAAAAGATCGTAAACGCGTTGTTCCCCGAACAAAGCAAGTTTAACTACCTATTAGCGCAGAATGAAATGGATGACATTCCATCTGTCACGGAGGGAGAACTGATGGAGGCTTGCAATCGTGTAGGGAACAATAAAGCGCCGGGATTGGACGGGGTCCCCAATATTGCTCTAAAAACAACTATAAAAGCGGTGCCATCAATGTTCCTGGACGTCTACGACACATGCCTCAAGGAAGGGATTTTCCCTCGGAAGTGGAAGCAGCAACGACTAGTACTACTTCCAAAAGGGAAAAAGCCACCAGAAGAACCGTCATCTTATCGACCACTTTGTATGTTAGACATGGCAGGTAAGATACTCGAGCGTATAATCCACCAAAGAATAGAAGCAGTTGTCGATCCACTCCTGGCAGATAACCAGTATGGTTTTCGGAAAGGACGATCAACCCTGGACGCAATCAACTTGATTGTTGCAACGGCCAAGGAGGCAATCGAAGGGATCAGATGGAAGGGTGGAGCGAAGAAGTACTGCCTGGTGGCCACTCTGGACATCAAAAATGCCTTCAACTCCGCCAACTGGGACTGCATTATGCAAGCCTTGGAAGAGAAAAACGTACCAGGATACCTACGTAGGATAGTGGCTAGCTACTTCACGGACAGAATCCTGAGATACGACACGAAAAATGGTCAAAAAGAGTACGGTATTACCGAAGGTGTACCCCAGGGTTCTGTTCTGGGTCCACTTCTGTGGAATGTCATGTATGATGGCCTGCTGAGACTGACTCTTCCAAGAAGTGTCAAGCTTGTTGCATATGCAGACGATGTAGCTGTCGTAATCGTTGCGAAACACCTAGATGAGATAAACCACATGTTCGGTATCACCTTTGAGAAAGTTAACCGGTGGATGGATTCAATGAATCTACAACTGGCTAAACAGAAGACTGAGGCTGTGCTTATTATCAGCAGAAAAGTGATAGAGACCATAAAACTGAACGTCGGAGAACAAGAAATCACATCACAACCATATATCCGATATCTGGGAGTGATGCTTGATGCCCGACTCAACTTTAAGCAGCAAGTCGAACACGTGAGTGCAAAAGCATCAGCAGTGGTAGCTAGCTTAGCACGACTGATGCCAAACGTCGGAGGCCCAAAGCAGAGCAGAAGACTACTACTATCATCTGTAGTCATATCAGTGCTCACTTACAGAATATCTATCTGGGCGGACGCACTAGAAAAGCAAGAATCATGGAGAAAGGCTGGACCAGTCTACCGTCTGAGTGCCTTAAGAGTAGCGAGTGCCTTCCGCACAATATCTATGGAAGCAGTGTGTGTCATCTCCGGAACTTTGCCTCTCAGAGTCTTAGCTGAGAAAAGACGGATCCTTTACCAACGAAAGAAGTCGACCACACTAAGCGCTGAGGAGCTTGGAACAGAAGAGCGGCAGAGGAGCATAAGTAGATGGCAACTACAGTGGGATGCCACAGTGAAGGGTAGGTGGACGCATCGTCTCATACCAAGGATCAACGTTTGGCTAAACCGGAGTCACGGTGAGATCAACTATTATCTTACACAGATGTTATCAGGACACGGCTGTTTCCGGGCGTATCTCCACCGCTTCAAGCATGATGATTCCCCGGCGTGCCCGTCCTGCTCAGGAGTCAATGAAGATGCAGAGCACGTTTTCTTTGAGTGCCCACGTTTTTACCCACAGCGAGATGAGCTGGAGAATATCCTGAAGAGGAAAATCCAACCAGAGACAATAGTAGCAGCAATGCTGTCATCAGAAGCTGCCTGGAACGCCACAAGCACTTTTGCTACAAAAGTGCTTACCGAGTTGCGATCCATTGAGAGGAAAAGAGCGAAAGACAGAATCTAGAAGGAAGAAATAACATCTTAGCCACCAGAAGGAAGAGCGGCAGCTAATTCCTCCCCCCGCGACGAAATGCCTTACGGCGGTACCATGGGGGATCAGAGGATAGAAGAGAAAGGGGTTTTAGGGTTTAGTGGGTAGGGGCGTCAGCGTCGAGTTTTAGTATGACGCTGCGTCGAGTCGCCTCATATCCAGGCCAAACAGCTACGCCTGGAATCCGTAAAAAGAATTCCCCCCCCCCCCTAAAGAGGAAAAAAAAAAAAAAAAAAAAAAAACACACACATATACACACACACATACATACAGCCATAGTGACAACCTCGCGGGAGTAGTCAGGAAAGCTTTCTAGGACCTCAAAACGTCGAGATCTGATGAACTCGATTTTCGAAAAACGGGGTAAAACCAATAACTTCCCGATTTTTGAAAATCTTCGATTTTCTTAGCGGGAAGTTAAAAATGTTTCATTTTGTAAATGGATAGCCGAAGGTCAATTTCTATTCGGATCTAAGGCTAAGAAAAATTATGATATTATTTGAGTGCAAAACGAAAAAAAAAATCAATTTATCATTTTTCTGAAGGTTTCAGCACGACAATGGATAAAATCTTAATCCTTTAATTTTTTCGAAAATTTTAATACTCAGGGCGGAAAAACGACTAAATGGATCGATCTAAAAATTTACAGGGTTTTCAGAGGTACATTGAAGTGTCAAAATTTCTGCAATGTCTAGCTTTCCCGTCGGTATTTGTTAAGGTACAGTCGAATAACCAAAATAAGGGAAAAAGCCACTTTTTTCAATTTTCTTCAAAGCGATAACCTACAACGATAAGAGTTTTTTTCTAAAATTTTCAACTTCCCGCTAAGAAAATTGTCAGGAATGAAAAAGTTATTGGTTTTACCCGGTTTTTCGAAAATCAGATGTTGACGTTTTAAGGTCCTAAGAAGCCTTCCCGAATGTTTCCGCGGTGATGTCCGTATGTATATGTGTGTGTGTGTTTGTGTGTGTGTGTGTGTGTGTGTGTGTTTTTAGTAGATTTCATAGAAATCTAACTATTGCAATGGTCCTCATGACAAAACTTTTGAAAAATTTTGCTATATTCCGACTTAACTCGACGAGCTGAGTCAGAAAATACACATGATTCAAAAGTTTATATATGTATGTATATATATATTATATATTATATATATTATATATATATATATATATATATATATATTTATATATATATACGATATAACGCGGCTTGTCACCACGATAGCGTCGTCAATTTACAATGGATCTTTACCAAACTCAACATACTTATTCTACAGATAGATACTGAACTCAAGTTCGAAGATGAGCTTAATCGGTCAAGTAATTTAGAAATGCCATGATTTCAAAATTTTCAAAATCATAAAAATTCCTATTTCTTCACTTTCTTACTCGAATAACTTTTGAATGGGATAACTTATTGAAATTCTGTAACATACATCTGAAAGCTCTTTAAATAAGCTTCAATTTGAGTACTATATCATATGTGTAGTCTCAAAATTATGTCCTATTCCGCTATGCCAATTATGAAATTTACTATGGCACTCGTTTTCTTTCGTAGATTTTTTTTTTTGATCAACTATGACCTGTATTAATTAATAGGGTCATTAAAGTCTTTAAACTGTAGATTCTATTTTCATAAATTTTTAGATTAATATTTTATTTGATTATATACACAGATTTCCGCATCACCCATGAGGTACTGTGTGGAGGAATGCGTTCCCATTCTTTTACATGGCGGGTCCCCTGTAGGCCTAAACCATGAGAAAATAACAAAAATAAATTTGAAAATCTTTTTTATTTATGTAATTCTTATAATTTTCAATGTAATAATTTCATTTTAAATAAATCTTTACAACTTTTTATTAATGTTTATCTTTAATTTTCAAAATTATATTAGTTATTAGACTATTATATTCATGACTTTCAAGGGGTTATACTTAGTTTTCTTTTACAAATTTACCATTGACATATATTTGATTATATTTTTAAAAAATTTTAAAGTCATTTGTCAAATATTTGTAAGGATATGTGCGTTTTTGTAAAAATTTTTTTCCAATCTTAATTGACCAATCTTAAAAGACATTAGTCTTTTAAACACGTTTTTTTTTTTAAACGATTTATTTAAAGTAGCCGAGCACGGTTTCTTAAAAACAACTCTACTAATCATGTTAAAATTTTTAAATAATTTTCGTAAACATATTTCTTAGCTATCAATCGAAGGAATTAATCGCATAACAATTGTCTGGATTTTTTCTAGCTACTTGAAATTAGAAATATTTCTCGAAAATCCGAACTTTTCTATAGATTTTATATTGTTTTATAAAGCGGTTTTTTATCAAAAATAAAAATTTTAAGTATTTATTCGATAAATACTTGCTTTCATGTATTGACTAAACAATTTCGTATAAATTTTATAATTTTGATGATTTAAATTAGAGATATCTTGCTTACCGTCTAACACTTTTTTTCAAGACCTGTAGAAGATCGTATTTTTAAAAGCGGACTACGGAATCATAAAATAAAAGAAATTAACTACATTTACATGTTTTTCATGGATTTCTAAAATAAAATGAATTCTTAAGAAATTCAATGAAAACCGCGTTTTGTTCTGGTTTATAACTAAGTGTAACCCTTTGATTATTCCCTGGCAGTTTCGGCGACACGGGGAAAGCACGGTCGACTGACGATTGTTTCACGGTCGTTTAACCGTATAAAGTTCGTTCTTACCGAGCAATCTGTCAGTCAGCATCGGATACCGTTGTGAACGATGTCTACTATAAATTTATTGAATATATCCGATGCATACGCAAGTGAATCTACGATGTTATGACCGTCACTGTACGCTCAATATACTGTCGAAATACGGTGATTTTACGCTACTGTCACGGACAATAAAAAAAAAAACATTACTTCGGAACGTCTAGACCGGGACTCGAACCCGGTTAATCTGGTCGCGCGCCCGAGACTCTACCAGTTAGGCTATCTGAGACACTGTGCGATGCGATTGATTCAGTCACATCATAAGGTGTCAAAACCAAGCCATTTGTATCATTGTACAGATAAAAAAAAAGCTTAAATAAAGTTATATTTTTTCCATGACTTCTAAATAATAATCGTAATAAATGATTCAAATTTTTGATGATTACGAAATTCTTGATGTCGAAATTACTGTTAAATTATTGACTGTATAAAAAAAAAACTGCACAAGAAATAGCTAAGAATTTAAATGTTAAAAAAAAATATCTCATAATAATTTTTCTTGATAACAAACAATTTTTTCCGTAAGTTTGAAATTAAAAAATCGGTCAAGTAAAAATTTGGTTTTTCGAAAAGTGAAGTATGATAGCTATACAGAATAAAAATCACTAAGTAATAGTGAAAAATTTTCACAATGATACTCGTCGTTCACTGTCAAATGACGGCCGTTCGATAGTCAATTGACGGTCATTCGAGGATCATTTGTCGACACTGTGAATTCACGGTACATTCACCGTCGTTTCACGATCATTTTACCGTGACCACGAATCCGCCAGGGTTGTCATGTTTCAGTGTAAATTATTTTCTTATTATATTTTAATGTTATTTTTTTATTTTTTACTTTTTTTTTTAATTCTTTCTTTTTTTCAATTCTTTTTTTTCTTTTTATTTATTTTTATGTACCATTTCTTTTTTTTTTTTTTAATTGATATTTCAAAGTCATGTTCAACTTAAAGTAATTATCTAAATCATATATATATATATATATATATTTTTCTAATTAACTTGTTATTTTTCTTTATTTATGCCATCTTAACCTTTTTTTTCTTCGTATGATATAATCTCAATTTAAAAAATATTTATTTGGCTATAAACATAACTTTTACCTGTTTTATAAAGATTTTATGAATTTTTTTGTACTATAAATTCTTTTGTCCTCAACTTTACGTCGTTTAAGTAATAGCATACTAAGATAATAAAAATATCTTAAAATCTGATTATATCATGTCCCATGCTCCAGTCTGTAATAGTTATTGATAATGTTTTTTTTTTTTAATTTTTTATAGTATTATATAATTATTATTAAAAAATTAAAATAAAATGTAATTGATAAGAAAAAAAAATTTATACTTATAATTCAAATGGATTTTCAATTTTAGTTTGATTGTATTGAGTAAAATTTTTCTGATTTACTTCACTGATATTATATTCAACGACGTTTATAATTTTTTTTAATTCTTCGTGATTGTCTTTTATGAACCGATCCATGTCAATTATATGATTTTTAAATCGAGCTACATAAAAATGAGTATTATCCATATTAATTGTTATCAATACTTTTTCTGTTGATATAGTTACAGGCTTCGTTTCGAGAAGAAGCTGTAATTGGCTAGAGATACCAGAAACAATAAATGTAAACAATTTAGTCTCTAAAGACTGACTAAGAGCAATAATTGAACCTTCGTTAGCCCAAATACCGTCAGCAGCGATCATTCTTAAAAAATCATCTATGCTTGGATTATCTATAATATCACTGTCTTCATTACCATCTCGAACTTCAATTTCTTTCGTTGTGCATAATACTTTGTAAAAGTTAGAATTCATCATTACATGGTAAATGATCAAAATTTTAATTTCAACGAATCTGTTTTCATCACTTAAAATAAGTTCCGCGATTGATCGAAAAAAACAATTTCCATCAGGTTCAACGTTGTCAATACTCAAATTATTTAAAAGAATTTTTGGAAATCTTGTCAATGGTACTTTTTTTTTTTGAGTAAAGTTTGTTTGAACAAAATAATTAAAATCATTTTTAAAGACATTTCTAATATTATAAATTTGTAAAATTATTTTCTGATAATCTTTAACAATATTTATTATTTCATAGAATGACTCACTAGAATGAATTATACTCAAAATTATTTGTGCTTTTAGAGTAGTTGAATTAATAATGTTGCTCGAAATTTGTTGATTATTTGTATCATGTTGTCTATCGTTAGTTAAATCAACGGTTGAGTGGATAATGTTTGAATCTACTTCTATTTCAATTAAACGAATATTTTGCCATTTTTTTCCATCAAACGGCGACGAGTCAAGTTTTCTATGAGCCGCGATAAAGTGCCATTGAGTTTCATTAATGATGGTAAATGGTATTAATGAATACGTGTTATTTGGTTTATATTTAAGAATAAATTCATTTTTGTGTGTATTTTTATCGACACCAATAACAATTATAATCATGTTTAGTGCATCGCTCATCGCATATATTGAACCTCCATTCCCCCATTTATATTCACGCGCTATCGTAAGAAATCATCTAATTTTGGACAGCTCATTTCTGAACCGTGCTTATCTTTAACTGAGAAAACTCTACGGTAAATCAATTGTTCATACTTATTTTTATAACAAAAAATAAAGTGTATAATAAATAGTTTAATTTCAATGTACTTTTCTTGATCATAAAATATTAATTCAGCAAATGTTCGGAACAAGCAATTACAATCAGATGCTACATCAACCAATGAAAATGTGTTATTGAGAATTTGATTTATATAAGCATTGTTATTTGATAAACCATTCGTTTTTAATACATACTTAGAATAATTGCGATCATTCAAATGATTGTCCACCTGTATCGTTAAATTTTTATGAACAATTTTAAAAATTTGAGAAGACAATTGACAAATAAAATCTTTTTCGTGATTCAAGATTAATTCAATTTGTTTCCAAGATTCACTGTCTGTAATTTGTAGCAAAATCAATCGAATTCTTGACACTGTTTCTTCTCGAGTAGTGTTCTTTTGTAATTTATCAAGATCTTTTTTCTCAACACTTTTACTAACAACTTTTTTTTCTATTAAATTATTTTGTTTTCTTTTATTGTTTATATAACTTTGAATTATTATTTGTTGTGAATTATGTACTCTAATATCTTCTTTATGGAAATGAATAAAGATATTTAAATCAATTTTCATTGTATTAGTCAACGGTATATTTTTATACATCTCATTTTTTTTTATTAATGCTGAATAATATTGTGAATCTGAATTTAAATGTATGAAAAATTCTTTCTGGTTTTCTATTGGTAAAATTCTGGTATTAGAAAATTGACTTGTTTTAATTAAATTAATTGGTCGTTGCAATATTGCTGATATTAATATAACATTTCCTATTTCTGCATGTTGTTGACCGTGTAAAATATTATCAAAAGATATTGTTCGAAATAACTCACCTGGAACGTTCTTTATGAATTTTTCATTTATAACAAAATGGATTGCTTCAAGGACGCGTAAGCATGGCATTAATTTATCAGTTCCACATAATAGTGTCGATATTGCATAGTAAAAAGAGTTGTAATCTTCTTTTATATCTTACGAGATAAACATTTTTTCGAACGATGTTAAAATTTCGATATCATAATTATTTTTTTTTTCGCGTTTAAATTGAAAAAATTTTCCTTCAAGAAATTCAAGTAATTTACTTATTATTTTGAAATCGTTCTCTTCCATAGTATTTTTATTTATTAATTTTTTTCTCAGCCATTTTCCTTCGTTGATCGCTTCAACTAATGTAAGTATCGGTTCATTTTCTTTCTTATTATTTTTTTCAATGGAGTCTAATTCTAGGTTATTAAGGATGCAAGTAAGTTGTTTATGATGTCCAAAAATAGTCTTGGTAATTCCATAGCTTAATTGAAAGTTAGCAAAAATTATATCGATAGCTGTTGTAGAATTTGTTGTAATTTTATTATGTTTGAATATTGAATATAATTT
Source organism: Cotesia glomerata (assembly GCF_020080835.1). Lineage (NCBI taxonomy): Eukaryota > Metazoa > Arthropoda > Insecta > Hymenoptera > Braconidae > Cotesia > Cotesia glomerata. The sequence continues at coordinate 5,635,908 of NC_058167.1, read as the reverse complement.
TTTCGATTGTAACAACTTAAAGAATGAATGTGTTACTTCACTATTTAAATTTATATTAAAGTCTCCCAAAAAAATTATTTTGTCACTTTTTTCTTCAGCAATAATCATCATTTCTTTAATTTTCGTTTTTATTGATGAATATTTTGTTGATGGAGGTCTATAACCAGTACATATAACAATATCATTATAATAACCTGTTATTAGTGAACAAGCTTCTGATTTTTCTTCATTATTATAATTACAAAGAATTTCAAATTTTTTGTCTTTTCTACAATATATTACTAATCCATAAGCATGGCGCTTACGATTTTCAGCAACATTTACACGATGTACAATTGTATAACCTTCTATTAAAATTTCATCTTTTTTTTATTATCCATGTTTCTGCTGCTATGAAAATACATGGTTTATATAACTTCATAAAGTTTTTAAATTCAACCCAATGTGAATTTTCTCTCAAACTTTGTATATTTTGATAAACAATTGTTTCTAACTTCGGATTATCTATAAAATAACAAGATAAAGATAACTTCGAATTCAATAGACGCTTTATTTCAATCTGAACTTGATCATATGGGTTTTGGAATAAGGGAATGTGCAAATCTCCTACTATGAATAGTCCATTTAACTTCGTACATCGACTGAAAGCAACATAAAGCTCATTTTTTTTCATACCTTATGCTAAATGAATAACTACGTTATTATAAGTTCCTCCTTGACTTTTATGAATTGTAATCGCTTCTGCTGGTACTATCGGAAATTGTTCTCGAATAATGGTAACTGTTTTTTTTGTAGGCTTAACATTCCTCATTGCTTTATCTATTGCAGTCCAATTTTGATGTCCATTTTTATTATAAATTTCTTTTCTCCTCTTCTTACCAATTTGATCATCTGAAAAATCTATCCAAAGTCTGAAAATTTCTTCTTTATGATTCATTTCATACCCTTTCAAAATTCCTACTGCACCATTAACAAGCCCATCTTCAACATCAATATTTATAGTTAACATGTATTTTATACCAATACTTAATGATAAATATGATGGTAAACCTTGTGCATTTTTAGTTTCTAAATTTTTGCATAAGCTTAATAATTTTTGCTCCATTGACTTTACGGATTTTCCTGTTACTTTATCAATTGCAACAATAATTTTTTTTTTAACGTCTTTGTTTATAAGTGTATTATTAAAATTGTCAACTTCATCATTCGTACGAAATAAATGTATTGCATTTATGGGTATTTTTTCAACATTTTTCACTATCCGAGATTCAAAAAGATTCAAATCATTTTTCGAAAGTGTACCATTAGCTAAATTATTAAGTGCTTCAGCAAATTTTAAGTCATCTTTTTGCCGCATTATTTCTGTTAATTGAAAACTCGTAAATAAATTCCATAAAGGGTTGCCTATTATATCTCCATATAAATCCTTTGTATGAGGTTGAAAAATATATCTATCACCAACTGGAGATAATTGATTAAAATTGCCAAATACAACTACTGATATTCCACCGAAAGGTTTTGAAGTTTGAAAAATTTGTTTTAATCGACTATCGATTTGTTGTATCATTCTTGAACCTACCATACTAATTTCATCAATTATTATTAAACTAAGATCCTTTAATTTTGAATATAAAGTATTTCGGGTACCACTACTTAATGGAATAAGTTCTGTTGAACATTGATTTAACTGTAGTATAAAAGCTGCGTGTAAAGTTATTCCTTTTATTCCAAATGCAGCTTTTCCTGTAGGAGCACATAATAAAACTTTAGTTGATTCTAAATTTTTGGAATCAAAATTTAAAAAACGTAGCATGGTTTGATAAATTGCTTCTATTAATCGAGATTTTCCAACGCCAGCTCCACCAATCATACATTGATATAATGGTAATGATTTTGTTTTAAAACAATGTAATAAATGTAATAGAAATTTTCTTTGTTTTTCATTAAGAAAACAAACTAAACTAATGAAATTATCCTCAGTAATTAGTCTCGGTATTGATACATAGTATACATCCTTATTGTCATTAATATTTTCAGTTTTATTTATACTTCCATCCATATCAATAGCAATATCACCTTCATGGGAAGGGTCATTGAAAACTTCTAAGTTTTTTGGAGTTTGTTCATTAGTTTCATTTTCATCATCAGATTCGTTCATCTTTTGGGTAGCATCTTTCAGTATACTCTCTATATTTTCACTGTACACGTATTCCAATCTTTTTGTTTCAATTAAATTTTTATTCTCTGAAAATAATGTGGGAGCAGATGTTATTAAAATATTTTCGTTGCGCCATGGTAAAAACAACATTACATTTTCTCGAATAAAATTTTCTTTATCTGTTTGTTCATTATAGTTGATAAATCTAAGAATTTTTGATTTTTTTCTTTTACGAATAAAGCCAGAATTATCAGTCAGTTTCAAAGATAGAGCATTGTTGTCAATTAAATCATCACTATCACTCTCTTCATCACTGTGTATTATGTTAATCTTTCTGTGATATTCTTTCGTGGAAAAATTATACCAAGCTACAAACGATGCAAGGCAAATATTTTCCAACTCATGTGGGCGGTGCACATAATGGTCTAATGTGTCTTTTACGTAAATATCTGTTGAATCTGGTGATAATTTCTGAAGATCTTTTTTAGATTTAACAATTTGAATTCTATTTGTCGGATGATTTGTGTTAACAAATGTGACTTCTCTTGAACACTTTGAAAGAGGCAATGCTAATATATAGTAAACGACTTCTTGTGAACCGAATTCACTTGCTTTTAAAAATGCATTTGCAATTAATCTTAATTGTTCTTTCATCGTATAATTTCCTCTTTTAACTTCATTGATCACATCATACATTAATCGTGAAAGACCCGAGATAGGTTTATTTAAATAGTTCAATACATAACTTGCACATGAATACATATCTAATATAAACTGAATATCCATGTTAGTAGTATGTAATTTTAATATTTCTTGATTATAAGAATTGATCATGCATTCATCTGGATTTCTGCGCAACATGACTGTTGGTCGATGTAAATTACTCCGGATAATTTTTATGTATGAATTATAAGTTACATTAAATTTCTCTAAAAACTGTTTTATTGTAATAGAAATTTCATTTTTAAAGTTTTCTTCTAAGAATTTTGGAATTTCTATGCGAGCTCTTCGTAATTGATTTTTTTCTTTTTTGTCCATATCTGATAACGGTTTCAAAATACAAGTTTCATACACTGGAAAAAACGGAATATCGAAACGGCACTTTTTGTTTTTCATTTCTTTTTTACAAGGGTATGTCTATGAGTCTGTAGCTTGATAAGTTCTTTTGGAACAGTTTTGTTTGAACATGAAATAAATCTATCTATAAATTTAATGACGTCAGAATTATTTTCTTCATCATCGTTATAATTTGGTGCATTTTGAAGCCATAATAAACAGTGAATATGTGGAGAACCTCTCTGTTGAAATTAAATTCTATAATAAAAATCTATTATATAATGTTCCCGAAAGGTACTGTTTTTCGCTTTCATTAGTTTAAATAGTTCCCTTATTCTGTAATCAAAGTATCTGGCAATGGTAACTGGATCACTACAAATTAATTTAGCTTTTTCCTTATATTCCATTTTTTCAGCTTGATCTAATGTAATTTCTTCTCCGTCGATGGTTTTTTTTAACATTACCATCATTTCAGGCCATTTTGTTTCTGCCGCTGATAAAGTGAAAAAAATAGTCGGAGGACCAATTTGTCGAAACATTGCAAAAACATTTTTCTTTTTCTCTTCCCAAAATGATGGTGATCCGCGATCATGAGATAAAAATTTAAATCCATTATCATTTAACTCCATATTCTTAATCTTATCTTCATCTAGCATATCTTTTATTTTTATTGAATTTGACTTCATTTTATTTTTTCTTAAACAAAAATTGATACTTGACGCGATTTTTGACATTCTAAGTTTTAATGCTGAGAAAAATAATTTAAGAATGGTAGCACATCGCCGATCTGATCTCATTATTTCCGATTTCACCCAATTTTGATACGTTAAATGTTCTGGTTTCTTAATTAACTTACCTCCATAAATTTTAACAAAACTTAATGATTCAGCATTATCATCAAATAATGAAACTGGCATTTGGCCTTCTCCTGGAGCAAAGACAATCGCTTGCGTTATTTAAAGGGTTGATGCGTCTTCTACATTTACGGGTTCTTCATCGTCTGAGTCATCATCCGATGAATTGTTGTCATTGTAATCTAAATTGTCTACTTCAACATTTGAATAATTATTACTATCAGTTTTAGAATCATATTCACAATTATTATGTTCAGGAATGTTATTTTTGTCTCTTTCTAAGTCTAATTGTATGTTACAGTGTTTATAGATTTCGGAGTTTCGCAATACCATTGCTGCTTTTTTTATTGCTTGAGGTCGAACATTTTCAAACATAACATTATATTTAAAGGATTTTTTTCTTCTAAAACAAATTGGAATAATCATTGCTTCAGATTTTACTCTTGGTAGAATATTAACCGAGGTTTCAACATTTGTTGGAACATTAACTGCTCGACCCTTAACAAAATATTGACCATCATTTATAATTGCTCGAATAGTCATAAATGGAATACGAGGAGATATAAATCTTTCTTCAAGATCAGTTAATTTAAAAATTTCATCGGGTACTTTTGGAAATTGTAATTCTTTATAATACATTGATAAAGATAGAATTTTGTTATTTTTTATTTCCTTTTCACAACTCGAACATAGAAATCCTATCGTAAATTCGTCTATTAGGTTACAAATTGAATTTATTGATGATAAATCAAAATGTTTTAAATCATTTATTTTAAAAAATTTAACTGATGACTTAAACCATAATCGACAACAAGAAGAACATTCATATGTTCGACCTTCCGATTTTGATAAATTAAATTTATCAAATAACGCTTTGCGCTGTAAGCTTTCATTTTTATCTTTTTTTAACAACTTAGACTTTAAGACTCGATTAATATGTAATTTTCTTTGAATTTTATTTTTTAACCTTTTCTTCTGATTAATACTTAAGTTATTATTGTGTACTTTTCTTACATTTGCAACAAGTAATCTTTTATTTTGACAATTTTTATTCCTTTTATTGTGTGCTTCTTTTTTATCATTATTTAATAATCTTATTGATTGATATCTTTTATTGATTTCATTGTGTATTATACGAATATCGTTATCATTTAATCTTTTAGTTTGAGATAATTTTAATCTTTCTCGATGAATTTTCTTTTTTTCCGGGTCGTGTAACCGTTTATTTTGAGATAGTTTTAATTTTTCTTGATGAATCTTTCTTTTTTCCGGGTCGTGTAACCGTTTATTTTGAGATAGTTTTAATTTTTCTTGATGAATTTTTCTTTTTACCTAGTCGTGTAATCGTTTATTTTGAGATACTTTTAATTTTTCTTGATGAATTTTTCTTTTTGCCGGGTCGTGTAATCGTTTATTTTGAGATACTTTTAATTTTTCTTGATGAATTTTTCTTTTTGCCTGGTCGTGTGATCGTTTATTTTGAGATAATTTTGCTCTCCCTTGATGAATTTTTCTTTTTGTCGGGTCTTTTAATCTTTCATTTTGGGAAATTTTCAGTCTTTTTAGATGCTTTTTTCTTTCTTCTGAATCTTTCAGTCTCTTTTTTTGAGAAAGTCTTAATATTGTTAAGTGATTTTGATAATTATCACTAGTAGTTAATCTTAGCTTATGATAAAATTTATTTTTTTTTATACTCAGATGAATCTCTATAATTTTGCATTCTTTTTTTATGTAATGTTAAATTGGTCTTGCTTGAAAGATATCGTTGCTGTCTAATTTTTGAAGATAAAATAACTTTTTCCCCGTCAGCATTGTCAGTATTATCTTCACTATCAGTAAAATCTCTCTTTCTTCGTTTGCAAACTGTATTTTCTCTCTTTCTTTGCTCAGAACTTTTTCGCTTCAACTTCGGCATGTTTATTAAATATATGTGGTCAATGCTTAATAATAGTAATAATTCACTCACGAATAATCAGCATAGAGAGTTAATCATAATTTAATGACAGTTTGACTTCATTAAATTATAGAAGAGAATCTCAAACTGATTATATAAATAATAAATTTTTTTATTTTTTATCTTCAATCACTATTTGTAATCTTTGAAAAAAAAAAATTTGTTTTTATATAATTAAAACGAACAAAAAAAAATAATTATTATGATATATATATTAAAAAAAATAAAATATTTGGAAATTGATATTTTCAGAAATAAAAAATTTTGAATACCTATTGATGGATATTTTTTTTTGAATTTTGAGTTAACTCACTCCTTCGTTTTAGGTTCTTTAATTTCTATTCTTTAAGTTCTATTATTTCTAATATAATATTTATATAAATTTTTTACTTAGTGATCTCTTTATTAAGAGTTGGCCAAATTTTGATGTTTCCATTTTCCGTAAAATTCTTGACCGGTACGAATCATTGAAAGGCATTGTAATAACAATAATTTGTATTAAAAAAACAAAATAAAAAAAATTTTTGTTTGAAAAAAAGAAAAAAAACCATTGCCGAGTTCTCGAACCCGGTACTTTAGGCACCCGAGCCAAAAGATTTACCGCGCGCCTATCAAAGCAGCTTACTGAGTATGAGTAAACTTATATTTAAATTACGTTTAGGAATTTCAAGTTATCATTAACTATTAACCATAATACTAACAATAATAATAATGATAATGATAACAATAATAATATTAATAATAGTAAGAATAACAATAAAACAATAATTACAATTTTAATAATAAATTTTATACGTTTGCTTGTGTAAAAATTTAATTATAAGCAAAAAAAAAAATTAACAAGTAATAACAATAATTTGTATTAAAAAAACAAAATAAAAAATTTCTTTTTTTGAAAGATTTCGACTTATAAAATCTGTAGAAAAATCCAAAAAAGAAAATGTTTGAAAAAATTTAAAAGTTATTTGAAATTAAAAATTTGTTAAGTAGATACATCTTCAGATCTAATCGACTATTTTATTTTAGAAGTTGATTAAGATTATCGTTTATAAAACTAATTTGTTGTTTCATCAAACCCCCTCTGGTTAGAAAAAAGAATTAAAAAAAAAAGTAGACAATATTAAATCTTTATAAAAGAATGAATTTAAAAGTAATAATAGTATATTATAAATCTAGGTAAGTAAAGTAAGAAATGTATAAGATTATATGTAATTGTTGGCTGAGGCAAAGCCGAGGTCAACAAACATGTGATCTGAGGCTCAGAGAGCTCAAAATAAGACATAAATTGTATTTTTGAGATCGAAGAGTTCAAAAAAGGCATAAATGTCCTATTTTTTTTAATTTTTGAACAATAAAATATCACGAACAAATCAACCTATTTTGATAAGATTGGTGATGATCAATAATTGTTTTTCGAAGAAGAACTGATTAGTTCTCAGAATAAGTCATTATAGCATTTAAAAGATATTTTGGAAAATAACGATTTTTCGAAAACTACTAATCCTTAAAAAAACTGCTCTGTAAAAAATAGTTTCAATATTCATTAAAATTTAAAATTCTTAATAGATAACAATTTCTCTATTTCCAAATATGACAAAAAATTGAAGCATAATTTTTTGATTTTATGGTTTAAAAAATGTTCTTAGAAATAACTTCAGATTTAATCATAATATAAAAAAATTAGAAAAACGGTAGACACTGAGGACCATCCCTGTAACTTCCCGCTAATTCCATACCTAGGTGCTTAAAAATGTACTAATGATGGTCAAATCCACCAGAAGTCCGGTGTTAAAATTCCGCTTGTTGTAAGAATTATCGAGATTAATTAGTCACATTATATTTAGGGGGAAAATACGTGTAGAAGGTCATTTTCATGCTGATTTTTCAGTAATTTTCTTAAGGTATAAAAATTAATATTATTTATGGAACCTATCAGGTTATTTTATAGATATATTTTTGAGTATTTTTTTATATTGAGCAACAATATAACTTAATAATAATAAATAGCGGAGATATCAGCTGATACACATCGCAGGTTGTCATCTGACTTAACAGTTAGTGTGCAGTATGGAAGATACAATTTTTATCTGAATTTAATAGCACAGAAAAATTACTTTTTTTATATGTGTATCTTTTATATAAATCTCAATTCCAAAAAAAAAAAAAAAAAAATAATTGGCATTTTTTACAGGGCTGTAAAATTAAGAAGTAATTTTTTACTATTTTTCCATATATTGTTTATAAAAAAAAAAATTTGGATAAAAAAATCGCTTTTAATCAAGGTTCATATTCAGCACAATTGTATAAAGAAAAGTAATTTTTCTGTGCCATTGATTTAAGATAAAAATCGTGGCTTCCATCGTGTACGACAACTGTTGAGTCGGATGAAAACCTATGATGTGTATCAGCTGATATCTCCGCTATTTATTATTATTAAGTTATATTGTTGCTCAATATAAAAAAATACTCAAAAATATATCTATAAAATAACCTGATAGGTTCGATAAATAACCTTATTTTCATACCTTAAAAAAATTAATAAAAAATCAGCATGAAAACGTCCTTCTACACCTATTTCTCCCCTGAAAGATAAATAAATCAAATATTATAATTTTTTTAAAATTAATTAGTAAATATTTTAAAAAAGTTGAACTTGAGACAAAAATTTTTTGAACAAACTGAGTTCGCAATTATGTCTTTTACAATTAAAATAATCAGGTGCTAAAACTCCGCTTAGTTTAGAAATTATCAAGATTAATGAGTCACAATGAATTCAAGCATAAATAAAGTAAATATTATAAATTTAAAAAAAATGGTTGGTACATTGTTTAAAAAATTTCCACTTGTGATAAAAATTTTTAGCAAAACGAGTTTAAAATATTGTCTTCTATAATTAAAATCAAGTCCAGTGTTAAAACTCTACCCGGTTTCAGAATTATCGAGATTAATGATTCGAACTATATTTAAGTATGAATAAATCAAATATTATAATTAAAAAAAAAAAATACTTGGTACAATATTTTAAAAAAGTTTGGAAAATCCAAATGAACATGCTTTAAGGTAGTTCTTTCCCAACCTATAGTTTATGCTACTGCTGTCTTTGTCACTCGCTAATGTCGCCTCTCTTACGGGCTATTGCTCACTTACTCCTACGCATGTCTTTATTTGTTTACTTTACTAGTTTATCAATGATTTCTCAAAAACTATGGGGTAGGGAATTGTACAATTTTGCAGGGTAATTATACATGTATTAATTCTAAGTAATATTAGTTTTTCGTGAAATTCTTAAAATTTCTTCAATACAAAAATAATAAAACTTCGCGGTTTTCTCTCTCTTTTCCCATACCGCCTGTGTAAAAATTTCATTTTCAATATTAGTTTTTCGTGAAATTCTTAAAATTTCTTCAATACAAAAATAATAAAACTTCGCGATTTTCTCTCTCTTTTCCCATACCACCTGTGTAAAAATTTCATTTTGAATTGAAATTATCTTCATTTAGACGTCTTAAATCTTCTTTAAATTTTAACATCGTGTGTATTATGTATTTAAATACTTCTTGATTTGACTCGCGATTGGTTTACCGCAAGTATATAAAATTTTACGTATAAAATTAAAGCTTATATTTTATACCAAGTAAATGAGTTACTCAAATAAATTGTGAATAAAACGTTTAGTTCACAATTAATAAATGCAAGACTAATAATAGATGTTGCACCAAGTAAAAACCATGAAGTTGAGTTTAACTTTAATTTATTTAAAGTAAAGAAATGCGACTGTGCGCTACAAAGTATGTAAGAATAACTAACTTAGAGAAAATACAAAAATGATTACAAGGAGAGTAAAAACTAGGCGTTACAATTACAAGTAGAATAAATTAGGAGTAGGAATATTTGGCAACGAATAGTTGACCAGGAAATAATTTGGAGGCGGGATAATTGCCAGCTATGCAGTTTGGAAAAATAAGCAGGAAAGGGAATACGGATGCTAAGATTTTTACCTGGATGGGCGATACGTTTACAAAAATATTTCTAAACTTAGTTAACAATAAAAAGATTAAAAATACGAAATTTACCAAAAGTAAAAACCCAAAGTAATATAACCCAGGTATCAAATTTATGACCATAAGCAGATTAAAAACTATTTAAGAAAATATCCCAAAAATTACCATTAAAAATTTATTTTCTATTCTAAATCTAGAAAATAACTAAAATAAAAAGGAGGAAAAAAAAATTGTTTAGACTGCTATTGCAATACCTAGACTGGGAAATTTACAGCCATAAATAAAATTAAACAAATGAATAAATCTTTTTATTTAGATAACATGAAATACTTAAAAATACGGGTTTGAATTTAAAATAAAATATAGTATTTATATTATTTACCGATTTAAATAATCATTTTCGAATATACAAATAAAAAAAATATGAAATTATTTAATTAATTTAAAATTTTCTCATAAAACTAATCGTACGACGGAACACTTCTTTACTGAGTTTAGGAAATTTCTTGAATTTTTGCTTTTTGGGCTGAACTACCTTAAGATCTCATATCATACACAAATAATTTAGATCGAATATTTAAATTACAATTTTTTAACATTTTTAATAAAAACATCTATACTTTTTTTTTCGTCTTTTTGAATTTTCAAGCAAGTGGTGTTATATCTTCAGTAGGTAAAGATAAAAAATAATCTTAACAGATAATAAAACAGTTAGTAATTATACTTTTAGTATAAAATTTAATGTATGTATAGTTTCTGATTGTTTAATTATTTCAATCTTATTATATGAAAAATAATATATACAACTGCCGAAATCACAGAAACAGTGCAGCCAGATCGTGGGTAGAAGTTACCCTTTCCCTAGACCTCTACCCACACGCCACACAATGATACACTACTGTATCCGTGAGCGAGCAGCGTCGATGTTGCTCGGAAGGAGCCGAGAGCGACCGAAGTCCGTTGCCCCTCGCGCGCCAAAGTTCCACCACCAAACCGCCAGCATTTACTCCAATACATGGAAGCTGAGCACATTCGTGAGTCGGCAAGCCAAAAGTGAGGCTTGGAAAAAAATGAAGTCAGCGCGAGGATCCTCGCGTGTGACGTCATGCGTCAAATTTTTTATGTTTTCAGGTTCTTCTTTTATAAATTATAAATTATAATGATAATAATAATAATAATAATTATTATTATTATTATTATTTATCATTAATAATTGTTATTACGGTTAATTCTTAATCGGAATTCCTAAATGCAAGTTAAATATAAATTACCACTGTGTCCCTGTAAGATGCCTTGATAGGCGCGCGGCAAATTTTTTGGCTCGGGTGCCTAAAGTACCGGGTTCGAGAACTCGGCAATTTTTTTTTTTTTATTTTTTTTTAAACAAAAATATTTTTTATTTTGTTTTTTTAATACAAATTATTGTTATTACTTGTTAAATTTTTTTTTTTGCTTATAATTAAATTTTTACACAAGCAAACGTATAAAATTTATTATTAAAATTGTAATTATTGTTTTATTGTTATTCTTACTATTATTATTATTATTGTTATCATTATCATTATTATTATTGTTAATATTATGGTTAATAGTTAATGATAACTTGAAATTTCTAAACGCAATTTAGATATAAGTTTACTCATACTCAGTAAGCTGCCTTGATAGGCGCGCGGTAAATCTTTTGGCTCGGGTGCCTAAAGTACCGGGTTCGAGAACTCGGCAATGGTTTTTTTTCTTTTTTTCAAACAAAAATTTTTTTTATTTTGTTTTTTTAATACAAATTATTGTTATTACAATGCCTTTCAATGATTCGTACCGGTCAAGAATTTTACGGAAAATGGAAACATCAAAATTTGGCCAACTCTTAATAAAGAGATCACTAAGTAAAAAATTTATATAAATATTATATTAGAAATAATAAAAAAATTATTTGGCTAAATAAGGATAATTCAAAATTTCGATATCAATAAAGGTAGTAATGTAAAAATTTAGTCACCAGAAAAATTGGAATTATTTTAAAAAAGATAAGCATAAAATTATAAAATTTAAAAATAAGATATCTATGAAATTAGACAAATCATAAAACAAACAAGTGAAATGACAGATATTTAAAAAAATGGAGAAGAATAAATTTAGACAAGTTAATAAAAAGACAACTGAAAATTTAGAAATATAAAAAAATTGACAGTTTTAATTATTCGTAAACTTAAAAAATATCCATCTCTAAATATAGACCCGTAAATTTAGATCTCTTTAATTTTGGACATCTCTAAATATTTACAAATATGAATTTTTACAATTTTTAACAAAGACGATTGATAACATAGTAATCATACAAAATAAGTATTAAGAAATTTAAAATACAAAAAAAAGCTAAAAATTAATTAATTTTCCTGTGACCGCTGCTCCAGGAAGTTATAAAGTTATTTGCGATCAATTGTCCTGTTATTTTTAAAACACACCAAGATTTTGCTTTTAATCTCAGTAAAAAATATTTTCGAGGACTCGGAACTACCAACAGCTCCTGTGACCGCTGCTCCAAGAAGTTGTAAAGTTATTTGCGTTCGATTGTCCTGTAATTTTAAAAACCGACAGAGATTTTACTCTGTCTAAAAGAGGTTGTCTAAAAGACAATCGATCAAAAATAACCTACAACTTCCTGGAACAGCGGTCACAGGAGCTGTTGGCAGTTTCGGGTCTACATAAATATTTTTTACCAAGATTAAAAGCAAAATCTTGGTGTATTTTTTAGATTACAGGACAATCGAACGCAAATAACTTTACAACTTCTTGGAGCAGCGGTCACAGGAGCTGTTGGTAGTTCCGAGTCCTCGAAAATATTTTTTACTGAGATTAAAAGCAAAATCTTGGTGTGTTTTAAAAATAACAGGACAATTGATCGCAAATAACTTTATAACTTCCTGGAGCAGCGGTCACAGGAAAATTAATTAATTTTTAGCTATCTTTTGCATTTTAAATTTCTTAGTACTTATTTTGTATGATTATTATGTTTTTAATCGTCTTTGTTAAAAATTGTAAAAATTTATATTTGTAAATATTTAGAGATGTCCAAAATTGAAGAGATCTAAATTTACTGGTCTATATTTAGAGATGGATATTTTTTAAGTTTACGAATAATTAAAACTGTCAATTTTTTTATTTCTAAATTTTCAGTTGTCTTTTTATTAACTTGTCTAAATTTATTCTTCTCCATTTTTTAAATATCTGTCATTTCACTTGTTTGTTTTATGATTTGTCTAATTTCATAGATATCTTATTTTTAAATTTTATAATTTTATGCTTATCTTTTTAAAATAATTCCAATTTTTCTGGTGACTAAATTTTTACATTACTACCTTTATTGATATCGAAATTTTGAATTATCCTTATTTAGCCAAATAATTTTTTTATTATTTCTAATATAATATTTATATAAATTTTTTACTTAGTGATCTCTTTATTAAGAGTTGGCCAAATTTTGATGTTTCCATTTTCCGTAAAATTCTTGACCTGTACGAATCATTGAAAGGCATTGTAATAACAATAATTTGTATTAAAACAAAATAAAAAAAATTTTTGTTTGAAAAAAAGAAAAAAAACCATTGCCGAGTTCTCGAACCCGGTACTTTAGGCACCCGAGCCAAAAGATTTACCGCGCGCCTATCAAAGCAGCTTACTGAGTATGAGTAAACTTATATTTAAATTACGTTTAGGAATTTCAAGTTATCATTAACTATTAACCATAATACTAACAATAATAATAATGATAATGATAACAATAATAATATAAATAATAGTAAGAATAACAATAAAACAATAATTACAATTTTAATAATAAATTTTATACGTTTGCTTGTGTAAAAATTTAATTATAAGCAAAAAAAAAAATTAACAAGTAATAACAATAATTTGTATTAAAAAAACAAAATAAAAAATATTTTTGTTTAAAAAAAAATAAAAAAAAAAAAATTGCCGAGTTCTCGAACCCGGTACTTTAGGCACCCGAGCCAAAAAATTTGCCGCGCGCCTATCAAGGCATCTTACAGGGACACAGTGGTAATTTATATTTAACTTGCATTTAGGAATTCCGAGTAAGAATTAACCGTAATAACAATTATTAATGATAAATAATAATAATGATAATAATAATAATAATAATAATAATAATAATAATAACAATTATTAATGATAAATAATAATAATGATAATAATAATAATAATAATAATAATAATAATAATTATTATTATTATTATTATTATTATTATTATTATTATAATTTATAATTTATAAAAGAAGAACCTGAAAACATAAAAAATTTGACACATGACGTCACACGCGAGGATCCTCGCGCTGACTTCATTTTTTTCCAAGCCTCACTTTTGGCTTGCCGACTCACGAACGTGCTCAGCTTCCATGTATTGGAGTAAATGCTGGCGGTTTGGTGGTGGAACTTTGGTGTGCGAGGGGCAACGGACTTCGGTCGCTTTCGGCTCCTTCCGAGCAACATCGACGCTGCTCGCTCACGGATACAGTAGTGTATCATTGTGTGGCGTGTGGGTAGAGGTCTAAGGAAAGGGTAACTTCTACCCACGATCTGGCTGCACTACACAGAAATCGCAGAAAAAGTCACCGAACAAACAGTCGAAATAAATTAACTGTATTGAAAAAGAATTATTTTAACACGCGATTTTGACATGGGTTTTGGCAAACTCCTTATGGAATAAAATAAAAAAAAAAATAAATCGTGAAAATAATTTTTGACAAAGTTATAGTGTTATAAAGCCTAGTGCTTCTGTGAATAAGACGCTCTTATTCACTTAATTCGTCTGAAAAACGAGTTTTTATGGAGAAATCTTATTGAATCGATAAGAAAATTTTTTTAACGTGTTCAGTAGTTATTATTTATGTCAATATGCTTTTTATATATAATTTTTTTCCTTTAGTTTTTAAAAATCACGTTTGAATCAAAATCACGATTTTTAGGCGAGAGTAAAGCATACCTGCACGCTTCGCGCTTAAGGCATGAGTCATTCCATATGAAATCGTCTCAAAAAAAAAAAAATTGTTGCCGTCTCATTTTAGATTTTGGTGTAACTTTGAGAAACTCTTTTCTAGAGTCCCAAAGAACAAAATTTACACGAGTTTGATTTTTACAAGCGCGTGTTTTCGCCTATTTAAATAAAGACTTTTAAAAATCGATATTTTTAAGGCTTATTAACTTTTACTGTGAAATTTTTCTGTTTGAAGCTATCTGCATGATCAAGATGGAATTCACAGTGGGAAAGATAGTAGTTTAAGGGAAAATAAAGATAATTGGCTCGGACGAGTCCTTTAAATATAAGCAGCGTGCTGAAAATGAGTGTTTTTTAGTCATTTTTCGTGAATTTCAATCAACTCTAGCGTCTTAACTGTTGTAACAGGGTAAATTACCCTTAATCGATAAGTCACCAGAGATCGATAACTTTTCGACTAGCATTTGAGCGCATCGATCTTCGGGCCTAGAGAGAGAGCAGGAGGGGGTATTTTTGGGGTCGTTATATAGACGAGCCATGCGTGGTGTCCGGAGAAGTAGTAAAGTGTTGGAACGAGTAACATCAAGAAGTCCAAAGAAGGAAGCGAGTATCAACCATAGAGTTTCTTCAACCAAATTTACACCAGGTATTGGACTTTGGTAATGATGAGCCTTGGGGCCATATACCCGGCTCATCAAATACACTACTTCTCATTTTATTTATTCAAGTAATGGTAATTCAATTCGTTTTATATTTCGTTAATAATAATTAATTGTTTAATCTGCTAGCTTTGAGAACAATTCCTCCAGGGGATTGTTACACCCGAGGAACGTTCCAGACCTCCAGGGTTTAGGTCGTGAGTATCTAAATTGTTAATTCAGCTGGTTAATAATTATTAACATCTTAAGATTGGCTAAATTAAATTCATCTTTTGATTAATCAAATTTAATTAATTTCTGAACATCGAGAAATATTCGAGTCGGCAGCTCACGACCAGTCAAACATTAGTACCCGAGGTCAAGCCAATAACGAACAACGTCGTCCATTTTTTGAGCGCGCAAATTCCTTGAGAATTTGATGACGCAGTAAATTTATAAAATCAATGCGTGGACTATTTTATAATTTATAGCAATTGAATTACCACGTAATTAATTATTTTTACATTAATCATTTTTTATTGATTTATATTTTTATCATTTATTGAAAATCACTTAATTATTTATTGGAAACAATTTTAATTACCGGAAATTGAATCATTGAGAAAACTGCGACGCATTTAGTAATTGAACGTCGTGGATAATTTTCTGTAATTACTTTACACCGAGGCGAATTATTAATTATCCAATCGTCATTCTCAAATTACTAGAAAATAATTATTCCACGTGTTATTAATTATTGAGAATTAATTTACTAAATTTCGGAGCAGATAAGACTGATGTACCCGTAGATAAACTTTTCGGCAAATAATTTGTATATTGAGAAATTACTAATTAATTATCTAATTTGATTGCCAATTTCTACTTGGGTTGTCTTATATATTGAAGTCATGTACTGGAAAATTGTCAATAATTTAATATCATTGTTCCGGTAGAAATTGTTATGAAACTATTTATTGTGTGGATTACGTCCGAGTAAAAATTTAGTTAATTTTATAAAGAATGTTCTTCGAAAGAATTTAAGTTAATGCGCAGAGTTAAGCTCGTATTAAATTTGGAATAAAATGAAGCGTCGGTTTTAAGCCGGGATTTTAAGAAGTAAATTTTGTTAATTCGTGAGAATAATTTATGGTTTTATTGTAAGCTAATGACTGAACAATTTTAGTGAAAATTAACGTTGTAAAATTTTGGAGTAATTTTGTAATCCAGAAAATAAAAGTAAAGTAGAGTCAGTGTGTGTGAGACGCGTGGGATATGTGTGTGGAGATTGTGCGGGTTAAGAGTGTGCGATTGTACGGGTTCTCTGCTTGTTGATGGTTTGCCGAATAGAGCAATTCGTACAGTCCTAGAAGCCGTTGTATAGTCGCCAAGTGGGGTACAACGGTAGTAAGATAGAAACTGCAGTATAGTCGCTCCATATGAGGGTACTGTGGGATTAAGAATTTTCTTGGACGACCCCTACTTGTTGATGGTTTGCCGAGTAGGGTAATCAAATCTTAGTGCGACGTTTTCTACTTGTTGATGGTTTGCCGAGTGGAAGACTAGCGTTAAGTCGGAGTAGCCGGTTTTAGCCCGAAATCCTCCGGTAGTTGTAAGTGAAGTAGTTGTAAGTGAGTACGTGCAAGGGCACGAGTTGTGAATTAGTTGTTAATTTTGTTGTTGAATAAAAACCGGTTAATTTGTTAAATAAAAATTTATTCATTTTCAGAACAACCTTCCTCCACTCTCTCTCCCTGTAGATTAATAGAATCAGCTCTGGTATCCGGTTCCAGGAACCGAGAAAATAATCCTGGTGGCGCCCTGGTAAATCTTAGAGTCAATTGTTGAATATATTGTTGTTGTTAAATTTTACTAAGGGCCAAATGAGCGGGAATTAAAACACCCGTTATACTGGCGCCCAACTTTTGAAAAACCCCAAAGAGAGAGAAGGAAGGCCTGAAAATAAATAGGTTTTTATTTAATTAATGTTAATTAAATAAATAATATCAGTCATTAGCTATTTTTAGTTTGGGAAAAAGTTACTCGAGTTTAGAGTATAGTGAAACTTAAGTTTATTGAATTTTATCAAAAAATATTTTTTTTTAAGTATTTATCTTTTTCTTAATTCTGTAATTAAGAAATTAAAATTTATTATAACAGGAAGTGTCATCAATACCCAATAGCTTGTGGTAGCATAGCCTACGTGTCACAGCTATTCAGGGGATTAAAAATTTACATTAACAAAGACAACATACCCAATAGCTGTGGTAGTATTAACTATGAGTCACAGCTATTCAGGGGATTAAAATTATCTACAACAAAGAAAGTATACCCAGTAGCTTGTGGTAGATTTTTTTACGAGTCACAGCTACTCAGGGGATTATCGATTATAATAATTACCAAATAAAACTCGGTAAAAATTAACACCTTGCAATAGAAATTTTTCTACGCAGTAAAGTCGAAAAATTACTCGAACAAAATTTTACACGACGCTACCGAGGTTAGTGACGTCAGCGCCTTTGTCTAGTTCGGAAAATTTTTTTTGGCATTGTCTTCGCGCACTTGGTAACAACGTAGTTATCGAAACTTGCATTTATTATAAAATTTAATCCGCTTACTAAAATTTTACTTTCTTTTAAAATAAAATCATACAATAATTTTCCTTATTTTAATCTTTTGAGTATTTCGGCAAATTAAAATTAAATTTTCTAGTTATTATCTAAATACAATTGCAATAGTTTAATTTGAATATTGAAATAATTATTTATAATTATTATAAACTTAAATTTCTCCTCGATAACACTAATTTTTTTTTTCTCTCGAGATTTATTTTTGGAAAATTTTATTTTGAAATTTAATTCCGAAATCGTTCGAAATTTAATTAGAAATTAATTTTTGAAAAATTTTTTTTTTTAAGAAAATTATTTTTCAAAATTTTATTTTAACAAATTAAGAACTTAAATGCTGTTAGGATTCCATTTTGAATTTTCTTTGGTAGATTATATTTTTTATATTTTTTAATAATTATTATTCCAAAATATTTCAGAATTTTTTTTAGAAATCTAGCTTTCGAAATTTAATTACAAATTCTATTTTGAAAATTATTTGGAAATTTATTTAGATTTGGATTTTTTCCTGAAACTTATTTTGGAAATTTAAGTTCGAAACTAAATTGATAAATTATTTTCAATATTATGTACAAATCTAATTTATGTAATTTATTTTTTTTTTTGTAGATTCAAATTAAAATTTTTTTTGTAGATTCTATTTTACAGAAATCTTATTCGATAATTTACAAATTTAAAAATTTTTTTTTACTTAATGTAGTTATTCTTGGGCAATTTATTTTCGAAATTTAATTAGAAATTTTTTATTCTATTTCTTTAATATAATTTCAAAAAGTAAATATCCAAAATAAATTTCGAAACAATTTAAGTTACTAAATAAATTTCAAAAAAAAATAAAATTCGAAAAAAAAAAAAAAAAAACTTTTTACGGACGAAACAAATAATATTTTACAATGTTACCTCCAAGTGGACCGAGAACTAGGTCTCAAGGACTCGTTGAAGAGCCAGAAAGTGACTCTCGTTGAGTTTCTTTAGGAAGAGGCCGAGGTAGAATATCACCATCTACCACAGTTAACCCCGGAACCAATGTTGGACAAAGACCCTTGGGGGAGCATACTCAAATACCCAGGTCAAGCGTAGTGCCTGCACCTATGGGGGAGTTGACTCAATTATACCCGGGTCTTACTCAACAGAGGTCCGCGGGGAGCATACTCAAATACCCAGGTCAAGCGTAGTGCCTGCATCTTCGGGGGAGTCAACACAAGTGATCACGGGTCTCAATCAACAACGATCCGCGGGAAACAGGGTCACACATTCGAATATTGTCGAGGTCCTAGGAGGCTAGTTTGTAATATCTGCTATAAAGCAGGACAGGTGAGACAGACTTGTCCTTTAGCTGCTCTGGCGAATTTTTTAACCTCTATCAGACTTGATAAATCCTGGGTCAATTGTACAACCTCCAAAAAATAGTTAGCGATAACTGGTAGTATCCCACGTGCTTACTAACAGAACTGAAGACTGAGGAAACAATTCACATTATAGAGACATTCGATTACCACTCTGTTCTCGTGGGCCAGATTCGGCGAATGATTATGGACTGTTAATTTTTGTTTCTGATGAAAAGATACATGGTTAATTTTGTTACAAAAAAAAAAAAAAAAAAAAAAAACTGAAAAAAATAAAAGTGATCATCGCATAGCGATTTGTTGAACCACTCTGTACAGAGGAGGTGTTGAAAGTGAGTATCCTATGACAAAACCCATCACTGGGTCTTTCAATTAGAATATTGGAATCGTGTATATTTTTCACCAGAACAAAATTCAAAAAAACTCAGAAACAGAACAAGCATCTGTCCCTGAGTTGTTATATGAAGCTTAGAACCATCACTGGACCTCTCAATTAAATTGTGGTAATCCTAAATATTTTAATTTGAACAAGATCCTGAAAAAAACTCAGAAACAGAACAAGCATCTGTCCCTGAGTAGTTTTACGTAACTGGAAATCATCATTGGGCCTTTCAATTAAACTATTGAGATATTGGATATTTTTATTCGAACAAATTCTGGAGTAATCTCAGAAACAGAACAAGCATCTGTTCCTGAGTGAGAATTAGAAGTTGAAAACTCAGTGTGAACCAGCAAAGAGTCAACAAGTAGATTCACCGACCATCAACATGTCTTCGTAAACATCATTGTACTATTAACGCTCCAACAGACACTAGATAGAGATAGTGAGAGATCTTTTATCAAATAGGAGAGGGTACGAAGATATTCAAACATTTGGTTGTTGGTGATCTACAAGAGTATCTGACCAAGAAGGAGTGCTTCTTGTTAATCACTCTGATGATAAAAGTAAGAGTGGAGCACCTTTCATAATTCGAGTCAGACAGCTGGAGAACCTTTATTGTGTATTTTACCCGACCTAGGTTATTCCTTGGTCCTGGGGATGGACTTCGTGGTGAAATTCAGGTGTACGAGATACCGATCTCGGTGTCATCTAGTTTATAAAAAATTCGGAAAAGACACAGAGCATGTGACTTTTGTCTCAATTGTCAGCTCCGTGATATAAAAACTAGATTTACAACTACAGTAGGAGCACCTAGCTGCAGTTTGGTAAGGGGGAGGCTGAGATGCTATCTCAAGCTCACGGAGCTGATGACCAGAAGTGTCCAAACTGTTCGAACGAGGCGGGGTCGGAGACGTCTTTTAAGTCAGTGGAGGCTTCAACCAACGCTGTGTCATCAATTGAGCCCATATCTGAGCCAAAACCCAGTCCAACTTCAACGCGGTCTACACCAGTATCACCTAGAAGTCTAAAATTTTTCTTTTGAGTCTACAGAGTCGACAGGAGGTCCAAAGCGTTATACCCGGACATGAACTGAGGTGTCCCAGGGTGCTATTCCTAGTCAAGTTTAGTTCCAGCAAACAACTCTGTTAAACCAAGGTCGACAGTGTCTTCCAGAGTTTATTTAGGTCACAAGTTCCAACGCACGGCTACGTCAATGTACCCAATACCTGCGCCTGGTGGGCCATGAGGAGGACGTGTACTTGTTTCAATGGACCTCGTCATCTGTTAGTTTTGTTTTCTTTTGGTCCTGGAGGTTGAAGATCGATACACCCAACTGCTGGTCTGGTAAGGGGGAGTGTAACAGGGTAAATTACCCTTAATCGATAAGTCACCAGAGATCGATAACTTTTCGACTAGCATTTGAGCGCATCGATCTTCGGGCCTAGAGAGAGAGCAGGAGGGTATTTTTGGGGTCGTTATATAGACGAGCCATGCGTGGTGTCCGGAGAAGTAGTAAAGTGTTGGAACGAGTAACATCAAGAAGTCCAAAGAAGGAAGCGAGTATCAACCATAGAGTTTCTTCAACCAAATTTACACCAGGTATTGGACTTTGGTAATGATGAGCCTTGGGGCCATATACCCGGCTCATCAAACACACTACTTCTCATTTTATTTATTCAAGTTTGGATAATTCAATTGTTTAATAATTTTTGCTTAATAATAATTAATTATTTTAATCAATTTAATTTGTTAGCTTGTGAACAATTCCTCCTGGGGATTTTACACCCGAGGAATGTTCTAGACCTCCTGGGTTTAGGTCGTGAGTATCTAAATTGTTAATTCAGCTGGTTAATAATTATTAACATCTTAAGATTGGCTAAATTAAATTCATCTTTTGATTAATCAAATTTAATTAATTTCTGAACATCGAGAAATATTCGAGTCGGCAGCTCACGACCAGTCAAACATTAGTACCCGAGGTCAAGCCAATAACGAACAACGTCGTCCATTTTTGAGCGCGCAAATTCCTTGAGAATTTGATGACGCAGTAAATTTATAAAATCAATGCGTGGACTATTTTATAATTTATAGCAATTGAATTACCACGTAATTAATTATTTTTACATTAATCATTTTTATTGATTTATATTTTTATCATTTATTGAAAATCACTTAATTATTTATTGGAAACAATTTTAATTACCGGAAATTGAATCATTGAGAAAACTGCGACGCATTTAGTAATTGAACGTCGTGGATAATTTTCTGTAATTACTTTACACCGAGGCGAATTATTAATTATCCAATCGTCATTCTCAAATTACTAGAAAATAATTATTCCACGTGTTATTAATTATTGAGAATTAATTTACTAAATTTCGGAGCAGATAAGACTGATGTACCCGTAGATAAACTTTCGGCAAATAATTTGTATATTGAGAAATTACTAATTAATTATCTAATTTGATTGCCAATTTCTACTTGGGTTGTCTTATATATTGAAGTCATGTACTGGAAAATTGTCAATAATTTAATATCATTGTTCCGGTAGAAATTGTTATGAAACTATTTATTGTGTGGATTACGTCCGAGTAAAAATTTAGTTAATTTTATAAAGAATGTTCTTCGAAAGAATTTAAGTTAATGCGCAGAGTTAAGCTCGTATTAAATTTGGAATAAAAGAAGCGTCGGTTTTAAGCCGGGATTTTAAGAAGTAAATTTTGTTAATTCGTGAGAATAATTTATGGTTTTATTGTAAGCTAATGACTGAACAATTTTAGTGAAAATTAACGTTGTAAAATTTTGGAGTAATTTTGTAATCCAGAAAATAAAAGTAAAGTAGAGTCAGTGTGTGTGAGACGCGTGGGATATGTGTGTGGAGATTGTGCGGGTTAAGAGTGTGCGATTGTACGGGTTCTCTGCTTGTTGATGGTTTGCCGAATAGAGCAATTCGTACAGTCCTAGAAGCCGTTGTATAGTCGCCAAGTGGGGTACAACGGTAGTAAGATAGAAAATGCAGTATAGTCGCTCCATATGAGGGTACTGTGGGATTAAGAATTTTCTTGGACGACCCCTACTTGTTGATGGTTTGCCGAGTAGGGTAATCAAATCTTAGTGCGACGTTTTCTACTTGTTGATGGTTTGCCGAGTGGAAGACTAGCGTTAAGTCGGAGTAGCCGGTTTTAGCCCGAAATCCTCCGGTAGTTGTAAGTGAAGTAGTTGTAAGTGAGTACGTGCAAGGGCACGAGTTGTGAATTAGTTGTTAATTTTGTTGTTGAATAAAAACCGGTTAATTTGTTAAATAAAAATTTATTCATTTTCAGAACAACCTTCCTCCACTCTCTCTCCCTGTAGATTAATAGAATCAGCTCTGGTATCCGGTTCCAGGAACCGAGAAAATAATCCTGGTGGCGCCCTGGTAAATCTTAGAGTCAATTGTTGAATATATTGTTGTTGTTAGAATTGCTGGACTGAGGCAGTCAAGTAAAACCTCGTGCTTCGCGGGAATTAAGTATATATATCATAGACAAAATTCAGCCACAAGTTGACCTTAGCTGCCCACTCTTCATAGAAGAAAACTTTGCTCGAAGTTTTGAAATTAAAAAAAATTCCAATTTTCAGGTTATGAAACGAGCTTGTTGACTGCGCGATAAAAATCTGATACTCACAGAATCTATTGTTCTTACCTCCAACTTTAAACGACCACATCATTTGTTTTGTTATTTTCATTTTTAGTGCATGTGCGAGCCGTTTTTTTTAAAGCAAAAATCAACTCAATTTTTTTTTTTTTTTTTTAAATAACTGGTATTTTTTATCTCAATTTTTTGTCTATAAAAATTCTGTCTTCACAACAGAATTTTTATATATTTTCATGCATGCGTATAGAGATAAGCTTATTTTCAATATTTGACTGCATTGCATTGAAAAGTAAGTGAGAATAGACGTAAATTCAAACGAAAAATTAGAAATATTATTAATTATTAACAATATAAGTATACTCGAGAAGTAAATTCGAGTCCATAAGTATCAATTAAATTACTAATAACTTAATCTCTGTCACTTTCCAATTTATATATTTTTTTGTGATTCGATGCCGTCGATTGGAAAAGTAAGCAAAATGGAAAAGTAAACAAACTTCGTAGATTATCGGTGTCACCACGCATCAGCTTAACGCTATTGTTTCACTCACTCTTCGCTTGTCGCGTGCTTTCCCCGACCAAGTTAGGTTGCATGTTAGTAATTAAGCGGGAGAGCAGCGACATTTGGCCGTGGCGGATTTTTGAAGAACTTTAACTCTTTGTCTATAAAAGCTCAATTGTCATTGTTTCAGAGAGCGTTCTTTTATTCAGTTCGGTTGTTTTAGTAAGTTGATGTGTATTGTGATTTCTCAATTCTTAAAAAAAGTAATGGAGTGTTCGATTGGTTTATTGTTGAAAGAAGATTGTCATAAATTAACGTTTTCACGATCATCAGAGTTGATCGATCAAAATAATCTGAATGAACATGAGAAATACTTATTAACTAAACGAATTCAGGCAGTATCTTTCACAGATATCTGTACCTATCATTATAAAAAATATGTGACTTATTATTTTTCTTTGTTTGGAAAAAAATGTTGTGATCCATCAAGTGCTCATAAAAAACCTATTCTTAAGTCCTTGCGGGAAATAACTGTAGAGTTTTGTGAAGCAAATGAGAATCTTAACCTTATACCAGGCCGAGCACTTTGTTCACGTTGTATGGAAAATTCACGAAAAACCGAAACAAATGAAAATTATGATGATATTACCGATACATTATCGCGAAATTTTGATGATCTTGGGGTATCTTTTGATCCTAAGTACGAAGTTTTAGATTCACTTAATAAAATTTGTTCAATCGTAGAAGAGTCACCAATCCCACCTATCCAAAAGTTAAGTATATCAAAAAGAAAACGAAAAATTGATGAAAAAGTAAATCAAATATCAATTAAAATACGAAAAAAATTAGAAGCTACTTTTGATGTTGTGGAACATGAAAATAATAAAAAAGACAATGATCATATTTGTTATAATGCAGACTATTTAGAGTTAATCGATGAATTGAAAATGAAATTTAAAGAATCTACAACGTTTGACGAGAAATATGAAATTTTAAGTTTATTACCGAAAAAGTGGACAATTTCTAAAATACAGTCAGAATTTGAATGTAGTGAATATCTTGTAAAAAAAGCTAAAACACTGAGGGCACAATACGGAGTATTAGCGAAGGCTCCAAAAAAAGAAAGTGGACGTCAGTTGAAAACAAAAATTGTTGAAGCTGTTATAAAATTTTTCGAAGATGATGATATTAGTAGATTGATGCCAGGTCAAAGAGATTGTGTAACTGTACGCGATAAGAATAACGGAAAGTCTAAAGAACAAAAACGTTTAATCTTATTTAATTTGAAAGAAGCCTATGAAAAATTCAAGCAAATTCATTCAAACTTAGCCATTGGATTCTCGTCGTTTGCTTCACTTCGACCGAAGAACTGTGTTTTGGCTGGGGCTAGTGGTACACATTCAGTATGTGTTTGTTTGATCCATCAAAATATGAAGTTAATGTTAATGGCGTGTAAAACTAAACTTACCTATAAAGAATTACTGAAAAAGATAGTTTGTAATGATAACAGTGAACAATGTATGTTATATAGCTGTAAAGAATGTCCAGGCACTGATGTTATTGATTCCGATATATGTAATGAATGTGAATTGTCATCTGAAATTAATTTTAAGCAATGGGTTTCTACTGATCGCTGCAATTTATTAACTGTAGTTAAGAATGTCGATGAATTTAGAGATGATTTGAAAAGACAATTGACAACTTTAAAACCTCATCATTTTATTTCAAAAAAACAATTCGAGTATTTGAGATACCTGAAAGAAAATTTAAAAGACAATTCAGAGTGTATAGCATTAGTTGATTTCTCAGAAAATTATGCATGCATGGTACAAGATGAAGTACAATCGTTTCATTGGACAAATAATCAAGCTACTCTACATCCCTTTGTAATTTATTTTAAAGAAGACGGTTTACTTAAGACAAAAACTTTATGTGTGATTAGTGATTATCTTACTCACAATACAGTATCGTTTTTTACATTTCAATAAATTTTTCTCGATTACATTAAAAACAGTTATCCGGAGTTTAAAAAAATTTATTACTTCAGTGATGGAGCAGCCGCTCAATACAAAAATAAAAAAAATTTTATAAATATATGTCGTCATGAAGCGGATTTTGGATTAAAAGAAGAGTGGCATTTCTTTGCCACTTCTCATGGTAAAAGTCCATGCGATGGAGCAGGTGGTACGATCGAAAGGACCGTAAGAAGAGCAAGCTTGCAACGATCTACCGATGACCATATTTTAACTCCAATCGCAATGCACGACTTTTGTTCTAATCAAATTTCTGGTATAAAAATTTTTTTGTATCGCCAGGATGTAGAAGCTGCTGAGACATTTATCTGAAAGATTTATAAATATAAATACAATAAAAATACGAGATCATATCATAGCTTTCTACCAATTTCTCAAAATCAATTACAAGCGCGGAAGTATTCAGCTTCCGATAATTTTGATATTGTTAATATTGTAAAACCAAACCGTAAACGGTTGAATAAAAATAATGTTCTAGTTGAAAAATTTTTCACAGTTACTGTCATTTTCGATAATAATTACTTCTAAAGACAATTTTACACCCCAAATATCCATTACTTTATTGAGACTAGAAAAATTTTAGATATTTATAGTTGTTTCTGATGGTAAGTAATTTTAATCCATTTGTAAAAACGTCCAGATTTTTGCTGTAAAAAAATCGGCTCGCACATGCACTAAAAATGAAAATAACAAAACAAGTGATGTAGTTCTTCAAAGTTGAAGGTAAGAACAATAGATTCTGTGAATATCAGATTTTTATCGCGCAGTCAACAAGCTCGTTTCATAACCTGAAAATTGGAATTTTTTTTAATTTCAAAACTTCGAGCAAAGTTTTCTTCTATGAAGAGTGGGCAGCTCAAGTCAACTTGTGGCTAAATTTTGTCTATGATATATATACTTAATTCCCGCGAAGCACGAGTTTTTAATTCTCAACAGTTAAGACGCTAGAGTTGATTGAAATTCACGAAAAATGACTAAAAAACACTCATTTTCAGCACGCTGCTTATACTTAAAGGACTCGTCCGAGCCAATTATCTTCATTTACCCTTAACTTACTATCTTTCCCACTGTATATTCCATCTTGATCATGCAGATAGCTTCAAAAAGAAAAATTTCACAGTAAAAGTTAATAAACCTTAAAAATATCGATTTTTAAAAGTCTTTATTTAAATAGGCGAAAACAAGCGCTTGTAAAAATCAAACTTGTGTAAATTTTGTTCTTTGGGACCCTAGAGAAGAGTTTCTCAAAGTTACGACGAAATCTAAAATGAGTCGACTTTGCTGATTAGTCATTTTTCGTGAATTTCAATCAACTCTAGCGTCTTAACTGTTGAGAATTAAAAACTCGTGCTTCGCGGGAATTAAGTATATATATCATAGACAAAATTTAGCCACAAGTTGACTTGAGCTGCCCACTCTTCATAGAAGAAAACTTTGCTCGAAGTTTTGAAATTAAAAAAAATTCCAATTTTCAGGTTATGAAACGAGCTTGTTGACTGCGCGATAAAAATCTGATATTCACAGAATCTATTGTTCTTACCTTCAACTTTGAAGAACTACATCACTTGTTTTGTTATTTTCATTTTTAGTGCATGTGCGAGCCGTTTTTTTTACAGCAAAAATCTGGACGTTTTTACAAATGGATTAAAATTACTTACCATCAGAAACAACTATAAATATCTAAAATTTTTCTAGTCTCAATAAAGTTATGGATATTTGGGGTGTAAAATTGTCTTTAGAAGTAATTATTATCGAAAATGACAGTAACTGTGAACAATTTTTCAACTAGAACATTATTTTTTATTCAACCGTTTACGGTTTGGTTTTACAATATTAACAATATCAAAATTATCGGAAGCTGAATACTTCCGCGCTTGTAATTGATTTTGAGAAATTGGTAGAAAGCTATGATATGATCTCGTATTTTTTATTGTATTTATATTTATAAATCTTTCAGATAAAAATGTCTCAGCAGCTTCTACATCCTGGCTTGATACAAAAAAAAATTTTATACCAGAAATTTGATTAGAACAAAAGTCGTGCATTGCGATTGGAGTTAAAATATGGTCATCGGTAGATCGTTGCAAGCTTGCTCTTCTTACGGTCCTTTCGATCGTACCACCTGCTCCATCGCATGGACTTTTACCATGAGAAGTGGCAAAGAAATGCCACTCTTCTTTTAATCCAAAATCCGCTTCATGACGACATATATTTATAAAATTTTTTTTATTTTTGTATTGAGCGGCTGCTCCATCACTGAAGTAATAAATTTTTTTAAACTCCGGATAACTGTTTTTAATGTAATCGAGAAAAATTTATTGAAATGTAAAAAACGATACTGTATTGTGAGTAAGATAATCACTAATCACACATAAAGTTTTTGTCTTAAGTAAACCGTCTTCTTTAAAATAAATTACAAAGGGATGTAGAGTAGCTTGATTATTTGTCCAATGAAACGATTGTACTTCATCTTGTACCATGCATGCATAATTTTCTGAGAAATCAACTAATGCTATACACTCTGAATTGTCTTTTAAATTTTCTTTCAGGTATCTCAAATACTCGAATTGTTTTTTTGAAATAAAATGATGAGGTTTTAAAGTTGTCAATTGTCTTTTCAAATCATCTCTAAATTCATCGACATTCTTAACTACAGTTAATAAATTGCAGCGATCAGTAGAAACCCATTGCTTAAAATTAATTTCAGATGACAATTCACATTCATTACATATATCGGAATCAATAACATCAGTGCCTGGACATTCTTTACAGCTATATAACATACATTGTTCACTGCTATCATTACAAACTATCTTTTTCAGTAATTCTTTATAGGTAAGTTTAGTTTTACACGCCATTAACATTAACTTCATATTTTGATGGATCAAACAAACACATACTGAATGTGTACCACTAGCCCCAGCCAAAACACAGTTCTTCGGTCGAAGTGAAGCAAACGACGAGAATCCAATGGCTAAGTTTGAATGAATTTGCTTGAATTTTTCATAGGCTTCTTTCAAATTAAATAAGATTAAACGTTTTTGTTCTTTAGACTTTCCGTTATTCTTATCGCGTACAGTTACACAATCTCTTTGACCTGGCATCAATCTACTAATATCATCATCTTCGAAAAATTTTATAACAGCTTCAACAATTTTTGTTTTCAACTGACGTCCACTTTCTTTTTTTGGAGCCTTCGCTAATACTCCGTATTGTGCCCTCAGTGTTTTAGCTTTTTTTACAAGATATTCACTACATTCAAATTCTGACTGTATTTTAGAAATTGTCCACTTTTTCGGTAATAAACTTAAAATTTCATATTTCTCGTCAAACGTTGTAGATTCTTTAAATTTCATTTTCAATTCATCGATTAACTCTAAATAGTCTGCATTATAACAAATATGATCATTGTCTTTTTTATTATTTTCATGTTCCACAACATCAAAAGTAGCTTCTAATTGTTTTCGTATTTTAATTGGTATGTGATTGGCTTTTTCATCAATTGTTCGTGTTCTTTTTGATATACTTAATTTTTTAGATAGGTGGGATTGGTGACTCTTCTACGATTGAACAAATTTTATTAAGTGAATCTAAAACTTCGTACTTAGGATCAAAAGATACCCCAAGATCATCAAAATTTCGCGATAATGTATCGGTAATATCATCATAATTTTCATTTGTTTCGGTTTTCGTAAATTTTCCATACAACGTGAACAAAGTGCTCGGCCTGGTATAAGGTTAAGATTCTCATTTGCTTCACAAAACTCTACAGTTATTTCCCGCAAGGACTTAAGAATAGGTTTTTTATGAGCACTTGATGGATCACAACATTTTTTTTTTTCCAAACAAAGAAAAATAATAAGTCACATATTTTTTATAATGATAGGTACAGATATCTGTGAAAGATACTGCCTGAATTCGTTTAGTTAATAAGTATTTCTCATGTTCATTCAGATTATTTTGATCGATCAACTCTGATGATCGTGAAAACGTTAATTTATGACAATCTTCTTTCAACAATAAACCAATCGAACACTCCATTACTTTTTTTAAGAATTGAGAAATCACAATACACATCAACTTACTAAAACAACCGAACTGAATAAAAGAACGCTCTCTGAAACAATGACAATTGAGCTTTTATAGACAAAGAGTTAAAGTTCTTCAAAAATCCGCCACGGCCAAATGTCGCTGCTCTCCCGCTTAATTACTAACATGCAACCTAACTTGGTCGGGGAAAGCACGCGACAAGCGAAGAGTGAGTGAAACAATAGCGTTAAGCTGATGCGTGAAATTTGACACCGATAATCTAAGAAGTTTGTTTACTTTTCCATTTTGCTTACTTTTCCAATCGACGGCATCGAATCACAAAAAAATATATAAATTGGAAAGTGACAGAGATTAAGTTATTAGTAATTTAATTGATACTTATGGACTCGAATTTACTTCTCGAGTATACTTATATTGTTAATAATTAATAATATTTCTAATTTTTCGTTTGAATTTACGTCTATTCTCACTTACTTTTCAATGCAATGCAGTCAAATATTGAAAATAAGCTTATCTCTATACGCATGCATGAAAATATATAAAAATTCTGTTGTGAAGACAGAATTTTTATAGACAAAAAATTGAGATAAAAAATACCAGTTATTTAAAAAAAAAAAAAAAAATTGAGTTGATTTTTGCTATAAAAAAAACGGCTCGCACATGCACTAAAAATGAAAATAACAAAACAAGTGATGTAGTCGTTTAAAGTTGGAGGTAAGAACAATAGATTCTGTGAGTATCAGATTTTTATCGCGCAGTCAACAAGCTCGTTTCATAACCTGAAAATTGGAATTTTTTTTAATTTCAAAACTTCGAGCAAAGTTTTCTTCTATGAAGAGTGGGCAGCTCAAGTCAACTTGTGGCTGAATTTTGTCTATGATATATATACTTAATTCCCGCGGAGCATGAGTTTTTAATTATCAACAGTTAAGACGCTAGAGTTGATTGAAATTCACGAAAAATGACTAAAAAACACTCATTTTCAGCACGCTGCTTAAATTTAAAGGACTCGTCCGAGCCAATTATCTTCATTTTCTCTCAAACTACTATCTTTCCCACTGTGAATTCCATCTTGATCATGCAGATAGCTTCAAACAGAAAAATTTCACAGTAAAAGTTAATAAGCCTTAAAAATATCGATTTTTAAAAGTCTTTATTTAAATAGGCGAAAACACGCGCTTGTAAAAATCAAACTCGTGTAAATTTTGTTCTTTGGGACCCTAGAGAAGAGTTTCTCAAAGTTACACCAAAATCTAAAATGAGACGGCAACAATTTTTTTTTTTTTGAGACGATTTCATATGGAATGACTCATATAGAGAAATTAATTTTAAAAAATTCAAAACAGTCATATTACAATAAAAAAGATAAAAGAATCATGTCAACAGTAGTTAGTTGTTTTTAATTTTCAAGCTAATAAAATTATTAAAATTAAGTTTAGCTTTATTAAAATTCAGTTATTGTTTAAGTAGAGGCATTTTGAAGCAACATTTGTTCAAAAATTTTTTTTCAAAGTCTAATAGTTAAGGAGAAATTAATGAATAAAAATTTATAATATTCATATTGCAATCCAGAAGAGACAGGAATTATGTCAACAACTAAATGTTCCTAATTTTTCAAAAAAATAAAAATTTTAGAATTTAGTTCAATAATTATTAAAGCAGAGGCATTTTGGAGCTACTTTGGTTTCAAAATTTTGCTATAAAAATTGTTAAAGAATTTAAGTATTGAGTTTATATTTAATGTTTACATTTTTGATAACTTTTTATTAACGCCCCCGCAACTAACATTAAGGGAAGAAATTTCCAAAATTCATTCTCAACTGACCTCTACATAGCTAAAGTAATATACAAGATTTTCTGATGAGCGTCTTTATAGATGGGAATCTTCTTTAATTATTATTAGTCTTAATGATGAAATTGAAATGAATATTCAAAATATAAATATAATAATTATTGTAGATCATGTCTGGAAATATGAAATTTAAAAAATTATAACTCAGATGTTATATACACTTCATAGTAACATGTATTTTTTTATTTTTTGTGTTGAAATAAATACGAGAACATAGTTGATGATGAGGTTCACTAGATAAAAACCACGATCCCGAGGCGAGAGAAGTGTGAGTTTGAAAAAATAGTCGGCACTGCCTAGCTGTTCATGAATACCCAGTTTGGAATAGACTGGGCACTCAATGAAATGAAGACTATGGATTGCCCCGAGTGGAACGAAGACCCAATGGAGTCTCAAAGACTTTGCACCATCCTCGGGACTTGCGTTTATCACAAGGGCTACTTGCTGACTTCTCGCATCATGCATCTGGTCTTTCTGGAAGTTCACTTTTTTCTGAGGATAATTGGGCTGCTGGAACTGATGGGGAATGAACAGGTCAAGAACTTCGCATGCCAAGCTTGAAACTGTTAATCTCAAAGATAAAATCGGTGGAAAGCATCTTAGTATTGCGGAAAATTTGCAGGAGTTGATCAAGTCCTCAGATACTTCTAGCACACCGACTAAGAGTAATTGAGGGACTATTAAAAAAATCCTGGAGGTTACTTCAATTTCGAACAAGAGGAGTCTTAAGCAGAGTTTTGTTACTACTGGATCGAGTAAGCTTTGTTAGATTAGATAAAAATTTTTTTCTCTCTTATTAATTTGAAATTTAGTAAAAAAATGGAAAATAAAATTTTTTTAATTAGAAATTATTAGAATTTTAAAAATTTTCAGTATGATGATTAAAAATTATTTTCTTAGAATTTTAAAAATGAGGCTTTTAGAAAATTTAAATGTTTTTGCATCCTACAAGTTTACTTTGAAAATTTTTATTTTTAATTATGATAATCATAAATTAAAAATTTTTTTTATTTTATAATTAAAAAATTAAAAAATAATTTTTTTACCATACAATGTTTGCTTTAATATTTTGTTTTTAATATGTGAGAAATTTTTTATTTTATTGATTTCCAAATCAATACAAATTGAAAATTAAATATATATTCCAATTAATTTTAACGTGTATCATTTTTTAAACATAGACAAGATTAAATAAAAAAAAAATAATAATAATTAATTGAAATCAATCGTATCTGGGCTTTTTGTGGGAATTTTGGAGAATAATACGCTTGTTTCCTTGGAGTAACCAACTCAAAGTTTTTTTCTCTTGATCTTTTATTTGGATGTCAGCCATTCCATCGACTACAAATGAAAACTCTTCATTTTCTATAAGCAATAAATAATGATAAAAAAATCGTAGATTTTCAATCATTCGCAATTTTAGGTCAATTTTGGTTAGATTCAAGTTTGTTTTAATTCAAGTTCCAGCTAAGGTTTGATTAATTTTAAGTTTAGTTTATTTTATTTATAAGTTCAAATTAGTTATTAGTATTGAGATTGAATTAATTTAACTTTCGAGAATAGCTTAATTAATTTAAACTCGAATTTAATTTTATTTTAAGTTATTTTTAATTAGTTTAATGTTTTAATTTTTTAATTTTTTTTTTTATGTTAGGTGAAATTCGTCAGAATGTTGAGTTAAAGTCATTTTTTTTATGCTTGAACGTAAATGTTTCTGTAAAAGAATTTAGTATTGTTTTAAATAAAACATTACTTACTTAAATGAAGAATTGATCCTGTCAAAAGTAGATGATCTCCACGTTCATAGTCATGATCATCTTTATATTCATTAACGGTTACACCCATCTTGAAAGTACCATCAGTGATAGTAAAAAATCCTTTAATGAACGTCTCATCTGAAGAGTTAATTTTTTCCATTTTTGTTTTTACAAAACCAGAAGTTTCTAAGTAAAAAAAAAGAAATTATTAAAAATAAAAATTAATAAATAAAAAAATTAAATTAAATTAAAAATCATTTTCATTATATTTACTAAATTTCTAAGGCAAAAATGCGTTTCCAAGCGTATCTAATGGAATTTCATTAAGAACAGTTGGTTCAGAAGGTGTCATTTCGCACGTCTCTTGATTGTACTAGCCTAAGTTTTCAATATTGGTGTATGTTCCAATAGGAATTTTCGCTCCGTGGAAATTTGATTTATTGTAATTTGAATTATTAACGCACCAGGCATTCTCTAAATAGATAACCTGTCATAATAACAATTATATTAATAGTAATGATAATAATAGTAGTTGTAAGAAAAATAATAATAATTGTTATAAAAATAGAAATGATAAATTACATGATCCATCAATACTTCCTTTTTTGAGCGTTTAATTTCATCACCCCAGCAATTCACTTGTACACGTAATCCATCTCCATTGTTTAGGATAAATTTAAATACGCGTTTCCCCGGATAACGTCTTTCGGACTCAATAGCGTCAACAAAACCGATCAATTGACTAAAAAAAAAAAAAAAAAAAAAAAAAACAATATGAAAAAAAAATTTTGAAATTTAACTTATTTGTTATTTTTATATATAAATCTTACCAAGCTATACCGGGTCTAAGCTTTTCGATGTCTGCCGAGGGGGTTAATTTAATTTTTTTCTCAGGATCATCACCCATTTTTTAGTTTCTTGTAGCTTTAAAGTTTTTTCAATTTTAGGATTAATATAAATGTTTGATAAAATTCAACTAATAAATTAAATGAATTTATTGATATCAACTGGAAAGCTATTCAATCAAGAGTCAATCGAATTGATCTGTTTTTTTTGTATCCAATAAAACTAAAACAAAAGAGGTTCAAAATTATTTTTTTATCAATAATTGAAGAAAAGTAAAATAAACATGACTAAATTTATTTACTTACTCGTTGCTAAGTAACCTACAGAATAACACGTGACTTGCAAAAGAATCACGTGGAAATGCGGTGAATTGAGGCATTGAATATAAACAAAATAATGGTTTGTTTACACTATAACTTGATAATAATATTGCAAGTATTCCTTTGAGATTAACTTTAAAACATCTAAAGAATTTATGTACACTCATTAAAATTATTTATGTAACAATTCACAGTTTTTTTTACGGTATATTTTTTTATAATGTATAAGTAAAAACTCATCGAATCTATGTTTATGTTTATGTGTGTATAACCTTAGCCTCCATGCGTAGTTAAATACAATATATATAAGTATGGTTTGGCGGGTGAGCTATAAGCTGCATATAGGTAGCGCAGTAGATGTGGTGATGGCATGACGGTATTATAATTTTGCGGGAAATAAATTTAAATTTACGGAATTTGAAAAATTGAGAAATATAATAAATAGAAAAAAATACGTGATTATTTTGTACACAATATTCAATATGATTAGATTTTTTTTATAATATCAGAATATAGGTATATGTTTATATAATTAAATATTTTATATGAATTCAATTTGTGAACATATCAGTAAACTTTGCGAGCATCAACACAATTTGATGTTCTTTTTTTTAACCTCAAAGAATAGCAAACGTTTGACATTCAAATTTACTTCAATATTTGATATTATTAATAAGTGAGAATTAAATAAAATGGTAAAAATAAATTTCACGGAAAATGATGAAATGCGAATACAAACAACGCTTGATGGGCAGGAATCGAAGTAAGTAATATTGAAATTTATTATTATTATCATTATTATTGTTATTATTTTTTATTTTTTAGACTTATAATCATTTTCTAGTCATATGTTGATTAAATAGATCATATTACAAGGCGAAAAAATAAAAATTAAGAAAATTATTTTTGTTAATATTATTCAGCATTCGCCATTCACCACTTTTTTTTATTCACAGCTTTATTGGATTTGTAACTCGTATAATGGGAGTAACATGGTTAGAAAATGAGGATAGATTTATTTTTTTAATTTCTGAAGGAGTTGTTATAAGATACGTTATGAGTATGAGTATGGATTTCAAAGATATTATCAACAGGATTCAATTACATCAAATAATCATCGTCCGTGGATCAATAGCCAGATTTGGAGTACCAGACTCATTTACTAATAATCCTTTTATAGCTGATTTCAGGTTTGAAATTAATACAACATCATTTATTGAGCTTATTCCTATTACTTTAGGAACACAAGATTTTGCTGTGTTACCAAATATTATAATTGAAATAGATTGCGAAAATGAAGAATAATGATAAAGGTATACAAATTAAATTATTCAATAGTGAACTTTAATAAATTCAAAAAAAAAATTATATATATATATATATATATAAAATAAAAGAAAAAAAAATGAAGAAAATGAAAAAAATAATGATAAAATAAATTAAAAAAGAAAATAATGAATGAATATAAAAAAAAAAATGATTTGAAAAAAAGGTTGAAAAGATTGATTATAAACGGATAAAATTGATA
Source organism: Cotesia glomerata (assembly GCF_020080835.1). NCBI lineage: Eukaryota > Metazoa > Arthropoda > Insecta > Hymenoptera > Braconidae > Cotesia > Cotesia glomerata. The sequence continues at coordinate 5,599,356 of NC_058167.1, read as the reverse complement.
AAAATGGAAGATATAAAATAAATAAGTAAAGATAGTACATAATTAATGAATGTAATCATTTTGCTTTTTAAATTCCTTACTGTTTACAGGAAAAAATTTAGGTGTGAAACACAACAGCTAGAGCACATCCAAACAAGCATTTTTGAATTTAAAAATAAAATAATACAAGATCATGGATATTCTTATAAATAATTTTCTTGATTCAAGGATAATTTTCTTGAACAAAGTTTATTTTTATTTTCATATGAACAAACTATTTTCAATAAAGTTGATAATATTTGATAATGAATTGTATAATTTTTATTTTTTACAATTAATATCTCTGTAATTTTTAATTAAAAGAAAGAAAATTTTTGGAACAGGTCATCGAAAAAGGTAATGTTTCGTCATTAAAAAAATATTGTAATTATTCAGTAAATTATGACAGAATACTTCGTCTGTGAATGTCACATTTTTTCTTAATTACATCTCAGTGAAACAAATATTTTATTAAAAAATTGATATCAATGAAATATCATAATTGTCAATGAAGTATGTTAAGTTTGAAAAATCATGGCATTTCTAAATTACTTGACCGATTAAGTTCATCTTCGAACTTGACCTCGGTATCTATCTGTAGAATAAGTATGTTGAGTTTGATAAAGATCCATTGTAAATTGGCAACGCTATCGTGGTGACAAGCCGCGGTCGTTTCCGATCGCAGTAATTTATAGATTTTTACACTTATTATGAAATCTACTTCCATTTCGACTGCCGAATGGTCTTTTTTTTTTTTTTTTTTTTTTTTTAATTATTTTTTTTTACTTAGGGGGGGGAATCCCTTTTACGGGTTCCAGGCATAGCTGTTCGGCCTGGATATGTGGTGACTCGACGCAGCGTCATACTAAAACTCGACGCTAACGCCCCTACCCACTAAACCCTAAACCCCTTTTCTTCTTTCCTCTAATCCCTCATGGAAACCGCCGTCAGGCATTACTTCGTGATGGGAGGATCTAGCTACTGCTATTCATTCTGGTGGCTAAGGTGTTATTTTTCCTTCCTTCTAGTTTATGTCATTTGCCCTTTTTCTTACAATGGAACGCAGCTCTGTAAGCACTTCGGTGGTAAACGTGCTTGTGGCGTTCCAGGCAGCTTCGGATGACAGCATTTCTTCTACTATTGACTCTGGTGTGATTTTCTTGTTCAGGATCTTCTCTAACTCATCACGCTGTGGGTTAAAACGAGGGCACTCAAAGAAAACGTGCTCCGCATTTTCAGCAACTCTTGGGCAAGACGGACACTCTGGGGAATTATCGTGCTTAAAGCGATGAAGGTACTTCCGGAAACAGCCGTGTCCTGTGTGTGTGTGTGTGTGTGTGTGGCCGTATGTAAACCTCTCATAACTTTTGAACGACTCGACTGATTTCATCGTGGTTTGTGCTATTCGAAAGGGCTTGACGAAACTTAGATTTCAAATAGCATTTAGACCGATTCGAACCAGTAGATTTTGAGAAGTCTCAAAAAAACTACAAAAAAAATTTTTTTGGAATGTGGTTATTTTGGAATTACTTTTAAATGGCCCTAGCGATCAATTGCAAAATCCACTCAGCTTTAAAGATCAAGAAACCACATCGATCGACTCAAGCCCGTTTAAAATCAGTTGATTGGTTCGTGAGTTATCGTTGTCGAAAGAAAACCGAAAAGAGTGTTTTTTTTTATTCTTCATTCAGATTTTTAGGCTCGAAGAGCTCGAAATAACACACATATTATATTCATGAGCTTGAAGAGCTCAAAAACGTAATGTATAATTTTGAGCGCTTAAGTACAAAATGAGCAGGAAGTTGCAGGGATGGCCTTTAGGGTCAACCGTCATTGTTCAGTAAACAGGCCCAGCCACGATGAAGTAGCCCTTTGGGGACTTCCAATATCACGAGCCGCACATGTCAACCACTAGTTCCCGCTTGAACTAATCGCCTGCGCAAAAGTAAGCTCGACCGATCACGCCATGTCTCGAAGCTGTGATTTGCTAATCGCTCCGCAAACATGCGCAATCAGCCTTCTTTCTCAAGTCAACGAGAAAGAAGACGCATTATGATTATTATCTTTCGCTACAACGCCATTGAGTCCTATAACGCTATAACACTTTGCTATCCCGCTAAATCAATTCGCCTGTGTTATAAAATTCCGCTTTTTCGCTTAATTGATTATTAATCCGCTTTAATAAATTGTGCTTATGTAATTTTTAGTCTGTTTTAGATAATTTGTGTTATTTGTGCAGTAATTCACCGCTTTCTCAGTGCTGGCTGTGTGTCCAACTGTGTGTCAACCGGCTTCGCTTTATTACATACACTTTTATTAACATATCCGCTTTATTAATAATAATCCGCTAACTTATATGTGATATGTGAAGACTCGACGCAGCATCATACTAAAACTCGACGCTAATGCCCTTACTCACTAAACCTTAAACCCCTTCTCTTCGTTCCTCTAATCTCTCATAGGAAACGCTGTCAGGCATTACTTCGCGAGGGGAGGAACAAGCTACTGCTCTTCCTTCTGGTGGCTGAGGTGTTAACTACCTTCCATTTATCTTCTAATATTTGCACTTCTTCTTTCGGTGGAACGCAATTCTTTGAGGACTTCTGTTGCAAACGTGTTGGTAGCTTCTCATGACAACATTGCTTCCACTAGTGAATCTGGTTGCATTCTCTGGTTCAGGATCCTCTCCAACTCTTCACGCTATGGATCGAAACGAGGGCATACAAAGAAGACGTACTCCGCATTTTCATCAACACCTGGGCAAGATGGGCACTCCGAAGAGTCATCGTGCTTAAAGTGGTGTAGATACTCTCGAAAAAACCCGTGTCCCGACAACATCTGCGTAATATAGTAGTTGACCTCGACGTGATTCCGGTCAAGCCCAATGACGATCCGAGGTAAAAAACGGTGCGTCCACCTACCCTTCTCTGCAGCATCCCATTGTAGTTGCCATCAGCCTATGCTGTTCTGCCGTTCTTCAATTCTAAGTTCTTCAGGGCTTAGTGGAGTTGACCTATTTCGTTAGTAAAGGGCTCGTCTTTCCTCTGCTAGAACTCTAAGAGGTAGGGTTCCGGCAATGACGCACACTGCTTCTTCTGAAATAGTACGGAAGGCACTAGCTACTCGTAGGGCACTCAGTCGATATATTGGTCCAGCTTTTCTCCACGATTCTTGGGTTTCCAATGCCTTAG
>NC_058167.1:5519008-5596047 GCF_020080835.1 Cotesia glomerata | reverse complement strand
GAGAAGTAGTGTAACCGCCAGACAGTGTGCCACAGAAATCAAGAGGGACCGATCCCCGGAGTAGTTACGAGATGACAGAAGCCGATAACAAGTAAGACTTCAATCTTGAGTAGTGAGTTAGATCGTCGTATATTCAACAAGGTTTCAATAATTACTCTGTGGGCTAGGAGTGGACCGCGGGGTTTATACTCGGTTTACTTCTCCACCGATTAATTATTCTCAATATAATTAATAATAATTCAATAATTTAATTGTAATAGTTTGATTCGTTAGTTGCTGTTGAGCGTCCCTTAAGGGGGTGTATACCCGAGGACTGCTTAAGGACCTTGCGGTGTTAACTGTCCTGAGAATTTATTTTATTAATTTACTCGATTAATTATAAATAATTCTGAACATCCGGAAAATCGGTTTAATTGCAACTATTTTACTTAATAAAATAAAACCGAGTAATGAATTTTTCGACAAAGTTTCTTTGTCTTCTCACGGATCAAGCAAGCGTCGGTCGAATTTTACAACGCAGTTAACGTGTACCTAGGTCAAAGTCTATTACGCACTAACGAACATCGGCGTCCATTTTGTACACGCAAATTCCTGGCAATTATTTTACACGACGAATTATTAAGAACAATTGAATTATTATTAATTAATATTATTTATTACAAGAAAATATTATTGTCCAGTATATTATTTATTGAGAATTGATTACTAAATTTTCGCACATTGAGGATTGCACAAATATAAATATAAATAATGCTGTGAAGCGGGAAAGAATAGGAGTTACGGTAATTATTACGTGAAGCGTTCCACATTCACGTAACAGGATATTGGTAGGAAAGGATTGAGAAAGGAATGTGGAGAGGATCATCTTAATGTGAGTTTATAGAATATGCGAGAAAAAATTATTAGATAGCTCGGACTGGGATTCGAACCCAGAACCTTCCGAAGACATGTCGGCTACTCTACCATTTGAGCTATCCGGTCTATACTAAATTTCATTGAAGATTGATTTATCCGTGGATAATTTTCCGTTAATTTATTTTATAGTGATATAAATTGTCTATAAATTATTTATTTAATCGGACAATTCCACGCAGTTATTTTGTATATTGAACTTAAAGTCTGGAAGTTTAATTTAATGATATGATATCATCATTTGATAAAATTCTTGGAATTCAATTTAACAGCGTGGATATCAAGTTCGGGTATTTTGGTTTAAATTATTTGATGGAAATTTACAAGAATTAATTTTATAATTAATTATAAAATTACGAGTTAAATTGGAATAAATTTAGAGGTCAACGTTCCTGAGAATTTATTTAATATTGAGTATTAAACTCGTTATTGATTCGGAATTAATTCAGGCGTCGGTTTTTAGTTAAGATTTTTTGAGATTAAATTGTTAGTTGTGAAAATAATTAACAATTTAATTATTAGCCAATAACTGAATTAATAAAGTTGAAAGTTATTGTAGTAATTTTCTGGAAATGAATTTCGTTTATAATTTTCATAAATTTAAGTAAAGTAAAATCAACGTGTGTATGAGACGCGTGGGTTATGAGTGTGTGAGTGTCAACAGCGTTCCCTCGTGCATTGCGTTCTCTGTGCGAGGTGTTTCGTTGGCTAGGTACTTAAGGGGTATGCGCGTGGGCTACAGGCAGTCTCAGTTTACGTTGCCTTCACTAGGCTGATGCTTCTGATAGTGGTGTGATAAAAACGATCCTCGTGCATTGCGTTCTCTGCGCGGAGTCATAATACGTTAAGTTAGTGAGACAAGTGAGGTATTGTTAACGTTTGAGTTAGCCACTCGTCAGGCCAGACGAACTCTGTCACACAGTGCGTTCCGTGTGCAGAGTTACTCTACTGTAAATAAATAGTCAGAACTGAATTATAGTTTTAAGTATATTTAGTGTATGTGCGATTGCACAATTTGTAAATTAATTTTGTTATTAATAAATACCGGTTATATTGTTAAATAAAAATTCATTTATTTCAGATCACCTTTCTTCACTCTCTCTCCCTGTAAGATAAGCTCAGCTCTGGTTTTGGTTCCAGGAACCGTGATTAAAAATCCTGGTGAAGCCCTTTTATTTATTAATTTAGATTCGTTTTGTTTAGTTTTATTATTTCAATTAATTTAATTTAAGGGGCCAATTGAGCGGCATAAAAACCCGTTACAGTGTGTGTGTGTGTATGTGTGTGTGTGTGTGTGTGTGTGTGTGTGTGTGTGTGTGTGTGTGTGTGTGTGTGTGTGTGTGTGTGTGTGTGTGTGTGTGTGTGTGTGTGTGTGTGTGTGTGTGTGTGTGCGCGAGTCTGTGTAGGGATGTATGTAAACCTCTCATAACTTTTGAACGGCTTGACTGTTTTAATAGCGGTTGGTGCCATTCGAAAGGGCTTGACTAAACTTAGGTTATGCATATACTTAAGACCGATTCGGACCAGTAGATTTTGAGAAATCTCGAAAAAACTACAAAAAAAATTGCTTCAAATGTGGTTATTTTGAAATAACTTTCGAACGGCTTGACTGATCAATTGCAAAAACTAATCAGCTCTCAACATCAAAAATCCACGTCGATCGCTGCCAGTCTGGTCAAAATCGGTTAATTCGTTCGTGAGTTATCTTTGACGAAAGAAAACCGAAAAAAGTGTTTTTTCGGAATAACTACGGAATTTCTTGTTCCATCGATTCAAACTTAGAGATTCTTCATGAAGCTTAAAAAACTGCGTCGAATGCTACCAACTACGTGGAAATCGGTTCATTCGTCCAAAAGTTATTGCGATTTGAAAATTAAAAAAATAGTGTTTTAACATACTTCTATTAGATTTTCGAGCTTGAAGAGCTCGAAATAACACATATATTATATTAATGAGCTCGAAGAGCTCAAAAACGTCATAAATGCAATTTCAAGTGTTTAGGTATTGAATTGGCGGGAAGTTGCAGGGATGGCCATCAGGGTCAACCGTTTTCCTAATTTTTCTATTTTCAACGAGGGGGGTACCTTTCAACGAGGGGGGTAACCTTGTAATGACACCGAAAGATGATGTTGTCACGGGGCTTCTTTATTATCCATTGAAGGCCCTTGCCCTGACTACGGTTAATTATCGACGGATTACAGGGCGCTGTGATCTAAGATGCTCACACAGTTAAAATAAAATAAAATAAGTTCTGGGGCCTAGAGTGGAAGTGCTCCGCGAGTGGAGATAGTACCACATTGAGAAAAATAAAGTTGTTGCACCGAGAGAAGACATTTTGAAGATGGAGCCCGACAAAGCAGCCTCGTAATTCTGAAGACGCAAGGTAACTATCTTTGTCCTTCAAACTTACTGTGGAACGAAGCGATAATTCATTATTAATAACTTATATTTATTTTTGCTAGGCATTTAGCCGGCTTAAATTAATCTAAATAATTACTATAACAATATTGTGCTTACAGACAATGAACAACGCTGAAAAATAACCGACAGCAGCGTAGAAATACAATTAAGCAGCCACTCTGGAGATTGAATGTAGCTATCGTACCGGGACCCGAGTACGAATTGGAAAAACAACTGAAGTCTCCAGGAATCTTATAACAATCTCAGGTATTGAAAATTAACCTCCGTAAGATAAACTACGCTTCTGAAGAAAATGCTAGGCATTGGCCAGATTCCTTCTTCCAATCACAATTAATTAAATGAATTTAATTTAATAACTAAAATTTATTATTCAAGGTTAAGAACCAACAGTTTATTATTAAAATTAAAAATAATAATTTGGAATATTAGAATTAATAATTATAAGTAAAGTAGAGATAAAACTTAAATCAAAATTGAAATCAAAAATAAATTTGTTAATAAAATTAATAATCAAAATAAAGTTATAATAAATAATCAAAATTAAGAGCCAAATTTATAGAATTGAGGTTAATAATTATAATCAAATTTGAAATGAAGTTAAAATTAAAATTTATTATTTATTTATTACATGGAGTTGAGGAAAATGAACAGGGTTGCTATGTCCACCCACAATTTTTTTTCTTTAAATTTAAATCACCCTTGCAGATGGAAGACTTCTCCATGCGCGAAAGCCACAATAAAATATAAACTACGTGACTGCTGGTTGACTAGCGGGGACTTCTGCAGGCTCAGCACCGCGAGTTTTTAACCATTTTGTTACCCGCGCTATGAGCGTGACGCCGCCTAACAACTACTCAACCTATAGAGACTCACTAGAGTGCGAGCGAGAAACTAAAAAAGACGCGAGTAACGAAGGGTTAAAAAGGCGATCAACAGCCAACGCCTTGTCTTAGTTGGTTAATTCGACTTCCGCGTTTAACTGACGGGCCCGTGACTCGTAGAGTCCTTTGCTTTAATTTGCACCGCACTTTAAGGAAGTTTGGACGCGGTTTAACAGGCAGGCCACGGATTAATTTTAAGTGTTAACCTAGAGAGCCGTAATCTGGAAGTTCTTATTTGCCCTGCACTTAGGCGAGAATTCGGCCAGTAAGTAAATTTTAGATAGTCGCAATCTCAAAGTTCTAATTTGCCCTGAACTTATGCGAGAATTCGGCCAGTAATTAAATTTTAGAGAACCGGAATCTCAAAATTCTAATTTGCTCTGCACTTAGGCGAGAGTTCGGTCAGTAAGTAAATTTAAAATCTTTCAAAAGTTAAATTTGCGCACTTACCCTTCGGGGGACTGGAGTACGTTAGCTCAAATTAAAATAAAATTTATTAATATTAATTTATTAAAATCTCGTAAAAGCTAAATTTGCGCACTTAACCCTACGGGGGACTGGAGGACATTAGCTCAAATAAATAAAATTCAAATAAATAAATTACGTTTAATAAAAAGTCTTAAAGTTTTGGTGTTTATTAAATAAACCTAAAAGAAGTGAAATCTGTTTCGAGTAAGTTTATTTCATAGAAATAAGAAGTCCTTAAAATAAGCAGCCCAAATCCATCCGCTGCGAAGACCAACCAAAGGGCCCATTCAAGGAAAAGGCGCTAAGAGCAGCCCTGGAATCACGGATCCAGTAATCAATGAAAATCCTGCAAAGAGTATATACATCTATTTTCAATAAATCCGTGAACAGTCTCAAACGAAGGCGTGGTAAATTCGTACGTCCAAAACGTCCTACATAAATAATTAAAACAACGGAATCAAAAACGAGAAATGTATTGGAAGCTAATAGGCAAAAAATTTATTTAAAATTACGATCCAGCATAGTAATTTCACAAAAATTATATTTTTCCATCTGTTTTGTAATATTAAAAAGTAATTATAGTAATATTACAAAACATATATGTGTTATGTCCAAGGGCGTTCTTAGGGCAGTAGCGTAAACGGTGGAGGTTTGGACTAACAGTTTAAAGAATACGCAACGGAGGTTTTAATTCCGTTGTTTTAATTATTTATGTGGGACGTTTTCGATGTACGAATTCACCACGCCTTCGTTTGAGACTGAGCACGGATTTATTGAATATAGATGTACTTACTACTTGCAGGATTATTTCTTATGATCGGATCCGTGATTCCTGAGCTGCTGTTAGCGCCTTCTCCTTGAATGAGCCCTCTGTTGGTCATTGCAGCGGATAGATTTGGATAGGTTTGGGCTGCTTATCTTAAGGGCTTCTTATTTTTATGAAATGAACTTATTTGAAACAGATTTCACTTCTTTTTAAGATTTATTTAACAAACACCAAAACTTTTACACTTTTTATTAAACGTAATTTATTTATTTGAATTGTATTTATTTGAGCTAATGTCCTCCAGTCCCCCGTAGGGTTAAGTGCGCAAATTTAGCTTTTACGAGATTTTAATTTACTTATTTACCGAATTCTCGCCTAAGTGCAGAGCAAATTAGAACTTTGAGATTCCGGTTCTCTAGAATTTATTTACTGGCCGAATTTTCGCCTAAGTGCAGAGTAAATTAGAACTTTGAGAATAAGACTCTCTAGAATTTATTTAATAATTAATAATTAATAACTAATACGTGGCCTGCAGGTTAAACCGCATCCAAGCTTCCTTTAAGTGCAGTGTAAATTAAAGCAAATGACTCTTACAAGGCACGGGCCCGTCAGCTAAACGCGGAGGTCGAATTAACTAACAAAGACGAGGCGTTGGCTGTTGATCGCCTTTTTAAATACTCGCGGTGCTGAGGTTGTAGAAGTCCCCGCTAGTTAACCAGCAGTCACGTAGCTTATATTTTATTGTGGTTTTCGCGCATGGAGAAGTCTTTCATCTGCGCGGGTGATTTAAATTTATAAATTTTGCGGGTAGACATAACATTTCTCCGGAAAAGCGAGGAGCTAGTATATATTTGAATTTATAATTTAATCTCGCGTTGTATTATATGCTGACAGATGGCTAATCCTTCTCACTTCTCGATTTCGCGAAGCCGTGTCGAGTGTCAGTATTGTCTCAGTAGTGAACGTATTAAAGTCGTCTTGTGAAGATTTCTATAATGTATCCTACTTGCACCTGGTACCAGATGGCCATCATAGTTCATGGGGAGAAGGTAAGCTAAAATTTGATATATATATATATATATATATATATATATATATATATATATATATATATATATATATATATATATATATATATATATATTGTGACATGAGAAAAATTTTCTAAAATTTGAAATTCCGAGTTTAACAATTATTAGGTTGGCTAAGCTGAGGAAAAGCAGAGATTCGACGCGCCTGTGTCGCCCCAAGCAGCCTCCCGATCAGAATGACAAGCTCGAGGTAAAATTAGTAAAAGAAAACCCGCCGAATTTAAATCAAAAATTTAAATAAAAAGAATACCGGAATGAGTGTGAACTATTGTTGAATGCATGAATGAGTGAGACTAGACTATAGCGATCAGACGACCCGCGAATTTCTACGAGCCATCGACGATCAACGTGACATCTGGCTGCGAGGATGGAACGACGAGAAAATTTGAATGGACCAATGACGACGGAGAGCGATCAACAACAAGTATGCGAGGCGCCATCTGAACACGAGGCTGATCACTAATCGAAGTATCGACCAATCATCGATCGCAACGGAATACTGGACGCATCCCGTAATACAACGGCCGGCTAGAAGAAGCTGTGAGCTGATTGGATGCGAGTTTTTGGAACGAACCGAAAAGGAAAAGAGCATGGGTTGCCGAGGAGGCAGCCATATTAACAATGAATTCTGATCTGGACGCCGTGACTGTGGCATCGTGCAGTTCTCTTTTTGATTATTTTTGCTGTTTAATTTTTTTTTTAAATTTGTCGCTGACGTGAGTACAATTGTGTACATTATTGTGAAATATTTCGCCGAATTGTTTTGGACACTACGACCCCGGACACGCCATCGCCGAGATATCGACGCTCTTCCGTCAGTTTTGCCGCCAACTTCGCCTACTTGGTCAGCATCGCCCGAGACGTCTACGGTAGCTGCAGGGTAAGTCTGGTCGCTGTCTTAATTAGCCCCAGGGTGTCATCACCGCGAATTTCGTCGTGTTCAAATAATTTGTTTATAATTCGAGTTGCACGGAATTAAATAAATTCCGTGCGGTATTTTTGAAGCTTAGTGACGACACTCTGCGGCACGGTACCGTTGAGTCACGTGTTTGTGTGTGTGGAATTTTTGGTCGGGATTATAAGTACTGTTTACCTACCTCGAGCTTCAAATACCCGACAAAGCGGCTTAGTAAATTGCTTTGTAAAATAAGTTGACTAATTCGAATACTTCGCATAATTTATTTTTTTTTCTTGTCATTGTGAACCATTTGGCGAGTGGAATTAATTATTTGTTTGGAAAATTTTGGAATAAATTTTGCGAGTTGAATTAATTATTTGTTTTGAAAATTTCGGAATAAATTTGGCGAGTTGAGTTAATTAATTTTTTTTTAAAAGACAAAAAAAAAAGGAGAAAATTTCTTAAATAAATTTTGCGGTTGCGATTTGTGATAAGGTTTTGCGATTGAGATTTTGTTATTAAATTTGGCAATTGAAATTTTTGATAAAATTTTGCGATTGAAATAATTATTTCCTTTTTAATTTTTGAATAAATTTGGCGAGTTGAGTTAATTATTTGTTTTGAAAATTTTTGATTAAATTTGGCAAGTTGAATTAATTAATATTTTTTTTAAAGAAAAGACTTTGTAATTTTTTTTGGTTACTCGAATACTTTTTTTTGTAATTTGTTTTATTTTGAAATGTTGAATCATTGCGTTAGCACTAGTTTTTCGTTAGAATTATTTTTGCGTTAAAATAATTTTTGTTATTAATGCGACATTGCCGACAGAATATATTTGTTGTTGAATAAACCGTTGCTGGATTAGAAGTGAACGCATCAATTATTTTTTTTATTGTTGTTGCTCTGATTAACCGATCCCATCGTCCAAGTTCGATTTCTTTGTCCGTCGATTGCCGTTATTCGATTTTTGAATCTCTTCAACACCGACCCGCCGCCCAACGAAGATCAACAGCGAGATCGACCCGTGGAACATTGAGTTCCTGGCACCCAACCAAATCTACGAACCAGGTAGGCCAATTAATTTTGTTGACCTGATCCGGTCCTGTCGACGCCAGTGCCGGAAAAGGCATCACAATATATATATATATATATATATATATATATATATATATATATATATATATATATATATATATATTTATATATGAGAGCTGATAGGGGAGAGGAAAAGAAATGGAAAAAAAATTTTGTTGGGTTTTTCTTTGTTTTAGGACATAAGAGCGGGCATCTGAATCTTGAAGGCTTTAGCGCGTCCGGTGAATCCAAGCCGGGTGCTGCTCTTGGTGTCTCGATTCATGGACGTGTTTGGTCCTCTTCCTCCGGAAGTTGTGGAAGGAGTAACCTTTTTCTGCCTCCAAGGCGTTGAAGGAGAGGCCGAGCCTTCCAAGTTCGAGGACGTGGTTTGCCCGAATTACGAGGACCTCGAGCGCCTGTCCTTCACCTTGATGGAGGCGGTTTTCATCGGCTTGGTTACTATGCCCTAAAGGTGAGTTGTCAGAAGATTTTCCTTTTCTTCGTCCTCTTGTTTTTTTTTTTCTGGGATGTTGGTTCAGGCAATTTTTATGTAATCTTCTGTTTTTTTTTTTTTTTTTTTCAGGCGTGTGTCACGATGGCTGGCTGGGGCGTTGTTGATCGTGCTGCGCTTATCAGATTTTACTCTTATATTTTATCTTATTATATTATATTATATTATATTATATCTTTTTATATTATAAAGTATCATAAAAATTTTATGTAGGAAAAATACCTTCAAAAAATTTTTTTTTTTTTTTATTTCAAAGGGAACCTTTTTTTTTTTTTTTTTTCGTAGTAATAATGCTGGTGATAACAAGAAGGTAAGTAAATATTTAAAATTTAAATTTGGGGAGGAGGAGGGGGGGATTAATAAAAAGAAGTGAGTTTGGTCTTGGGAGGCAGCAAGATAAATTTGTGCTGCTATTTGAATGAGAGCAAGAGTAGTGGTGAGTGTAGGTGTACGTATGTCGGGTATACACGTGTATGTCGTATATACGACCTGCACTGAAGTCGGCACGGTGTAGTGTGGTAGGCGTGGCTTACCGAGAGGCGGTCGCAATCGAGCGGACGTTGGTAAGCTGCTGTGTCTGACTTAGCGGCCCCATTATAATTGCCGTTAGATGACTCTCCCTGTCCTCTTAATTACTTAAACTTATTCTTCTTTAATTTTAATCGTTTGAAATGAGAGTTTTGCGAGAACTAAAATTTTTATCATTTCCCAAAAACATTGATATGAATGACGTTAGCTCCATTAAAAAAAATTTTTGTTATTTATCGTATAATTATTATAATTGTATATGTATATAAAAAAAAATTAGCATGTTTAATATAATCACTCATAATTTGTGGTTATAAGTACTAGTAATATTCTAAGTATATAGTAATAGTGAACTTATGGTACTAAAGAAGGGAGGAAAAAAAATTTTTTTTTGATGAAATATAGTAATTATAAGATATAGTAATTGTAGTATTTATATATGAATATAGTGATAGTATGAGAAAAAGTTTTTATGAATTGATTTTGAAATTCGATTGGGGTTTTGCGTTATTTCCACTCGTCACTCCAAAGCCGGAGATAATTCTATTTTTGGTTTTGTGAGTCTATACAGTAGCAAACTTTTTTTTTTTTTTTTTTTTTGAAATTGGATAAATTTGCTAATTTTCATTATACTATCGACTATATATAAAAAAAAAACCATAAAAATTTGTTTACGTATCTTGAATTAGATCGTATATTCAAACTGTTGTCTATATTGGTGATTTGTAACCTCTCAGTCTGAATGTTTTCGACTTCTTTGACGCTTCACTGGACTCGGGAGCTTCTTTGGTTGTTACGTTTGTTTTCGTAGAGACGTCCTTCTTGTTGTCGGTGTCGGTTCTTGTTGGGAGTGGTATGCTGAATTCTGGCAGGCTTGATGATTTTTCCTCGATTGTTTTCAGCTTGATTACGACTGGTTTTTCGTCTTTTCTGTTGGGCCGGAGAGGTTTGGAGAGGGATCGGCGGATAGTTTTTTGTATAGCTATCCTCCCTATTATGAGTGATATTATTCCCATTGTTGATACCGTTCCGATAGTTATTTTGCGGTTGGTTTCCTCTTTTTGATGGTCTAGGGCTATCAGCGACATTTTGTTTTCGTTTACTTCCAGTCCTTGGCTCCATGGTTCAAATTTGTTGATGATTGTTGCTGGGTCTTGATTCTGCGTGAACAGGTTTGGAGCTTCGTCGTTGATTTTCAGGCTCGAGTTTAACGTTTCCAAGGAAAGGTTAAAACTTGGGGCGATGTGGTTTATCTTTGTTCACTCTCTCGCATTTCCTCGGATTGTATATTTATCGCAGTTTACTTGGCATCCTTGCTGGATGTGCATGAGCCCAGTTCCATTAATTACGCGATTTTCGGCTGTTTGTCCGGGACATCTCCATTGAATATTTTCTTCTTTGCATGTCGAATATGCCCAGATGTTTTTCTCGTTCATTTTTATTCAGGTCAATTTGCATTTTGGAATTATTTTTATATTACACTCCCGTAGATTTTTGGTTTTCGGGTTCATTAATAATTCCATTTCGCAATCTACCTCGTTCTCCAACTTGGTTGTTTTAGAAGGGAGGTCAGGCGGGCATGCCATGTCTGGTCCGATGGGCTGGCAGTTGTTGATGTAGTCCTGTTCAGCGCGGAAATACTCGTCGAATGATGGCTCTGACACGAGGTATTTCGAGGTTGGTTGGATTGTCAATGTTGATATTTTGTCTCCGATTTTTTCAGGTTTTGGTAATGATTTTAGTTCATACGCTAGCCATGGTATCTGGTTAAAGAGCGGCACCGTTATTATTATCAGGAAGTATCCGTTTGTTTTTCCTGTTTCTACTGTGGCTACCCTAGCTAGTGTATTGATGTCCATATGGTCCAGAGGTTGAGGTGGGCTTAGCGTCGGATGTTTTTACATCATGTCAGCAGTTGCTTGATGTAGTTGTTTAGCTGACACTGTTAGATAGGTGAGCTTACCCCATTTTGCCTCTTCTATGGTTTTTTTTGCGTTGTTGAGAGTCCTTAGGTGGTTGGTCATCGGGTGGATTTGCTCATCTCCATTTTTATTTACTGCTTGCTTGAGGTAAGCTGATGATCGAACCAGTTCCTTGATTCTCTCGGTTATATTTACTTCATGTTTTAGAATTTCGTTTATTTCACTCCTGATGATGTGAGTGTTGTTCTGTGATAAGTGTACTAATTCCCTATAGTCTTGGTATAATTTGTCTATTTCTTTGGTGATATGTTCCTTGTCACTGTAATCCATGGTTCCGAACAGCTCTCGTGCGATTGTGCCTACGAAGCCGAACCAGGGCGCTCTCTTGGTGCGGTTTCGTGGGTTGAGTTCTTTTAGTTGTGGGTCTTCTAGGAGCTGTTTCAGCCGGTGTTACGCTTGTTCAATTTCTGCTTGTATTTCTCGATGGCTATTGACCCTCATGTATGACATGCAGATTGAGTTGTTAAATTTTTCCGAGCATATTCCGTATGCTTTCCATAGACTCTAATTCGCGTGTGGGTACATGTTCACTAGTTTTTTTATGTTGATGGAGCTGACAAGTTGCCATTCCTCTCGTATTAAGTGAATTTTCTTGAACGGATCATACAGTAGACCTGAATTAGCCTCCATTGGTTTGATTTTGACATCCCCTGCGCCCCAAGCCAGGTATTCAAGCCCCAGGAGGAGAAGTACCACGATATTCATGTTGGAATTTGATTGGTTTTTTTTTTTTTTTTTTTTCTGAAACAAATGACTTGGATTCTTTTTAGTCGAATTTTTCACGGCTGGCTGGTTTTGCCTTATTTGGGTGGATTAATTTTCTTTTCCCGTTTTCCTTCTCTATGATTAAATTCCTCATTTCATTTATTTCGACTATTTCGTATGGGCCGGTATAATAGAGATATAATTTATTTTTCCTTGGTTCTTTTAATGTGTACACGAGGTCTCCTACATTAAATTTTGCCAGGTAAATATGTTTATCGAATCGGACTTTTGATTCGTGTTTCGCTCTAGTTAAATTTTCCGCGGATATTCATTGAATTTTGGATATTCGAATCATCAGGTCCGCTAAATAGTCGTTGTAAGATTCGATTTTGCTGAAGTCTGGAAATTGAGTCGGGCTTCAAGCTTTTCTTCCGTATAAGATTTCATATGGGGTGAATTTTGTAGCAGTGTGAACGGTGGTGTTATAATTTAACATTGCCATTGGGACATACCGATCTCAGTTACTGAATTTGTCTACGTACGCCCGGAGGTAATCGATTAAAGGCTGGTGGGATCGTTCAAAGGCTCCGTTCGATTGTGGATAATAAGAAGAAGTTGTTATTCTTTGAATTTTCAGTGCTTTGGCTACCTGTTGGATTAACTTACTTGTGAATGATGTGCTCTTATCTGATAGAATTACTCGGGGACATCCGTAAAGAGCGATATAATGATTTAATAAAGCGTCTGCAACAATAACTGCTCTGATGTCCGGGAGAGGAACTGCCGAAGCTGCCTTTGAAGAATTATCTTGGATTGTTAAGATATGTACATTTCCGTCAGGGGTCATAGGTAAGGGTCCTACAGTGTCTATACTAATTTTTTCAAAGGGTTCGAAGGGTGTATCGGTGATATTGGCTGTTTTGTTTTTATTCGCGTAAGTTTATTTTTCTGGCATATCTCGCATGTTCGGATGTAATTATAGATTTTATCTTTCATTCCCGGCCAGTAATATTTTTCGCGAATACGCCAATAAGTTTTTACCACGCCTTTGTGGCCCCCTATTAAGCTGTTGTGATTTTCTTCGATTATTTTTGTCCGAAGCGATTCGTCTGGTACCTCAACATTCCCTTCGCACAAAGTAATCGTTATTGGACAGTCTCTTAATTCGTGTAATAGGTAGGCTTGAATGTCTAGCTCGTCAAATTCATCTCCCTGTTTTGCACAGCGAAGCGAATGAATATCGTGTTTGTGCATCGACTGTCGAAGATTCCTCAGTCCTTCGATCAAGTCGATTGGATCTAATTTTTCGAAATGTTTTTCTTTAATAAATACCGTAAAAATTTTGAAACGACCTAGCTTAGTGACGAATACATCTCTTTTTGTAGGTTTCGAGGCATGAAGGTCATCGGCATTTATGAATTTTAGGTCACGGAGCAGCTTCGCTACAGGTTTTATTATTTCGCAGTCGGCTGCTAAGAAATGAAATAAGTGGTCTCGGACATAAGTAAGCCCGTCTCGGCTAGTCGAAAATTTAATTTTTATTTCGGTCCCTTTTTGTGGTGTACTTTCGTCTTAACTCGAGGGTGAGGATATCCTTGGTCGATGACGTTTTTCCGCAAAAATGTCTTCAGCCTCTTCGAAAGTTGGAGGGTCATAGGCGACAAAGGGTGGTCTGAATCGGTGGTTCCCTACGTCGTCCCCCGCTGTTAGATTTCTGCTTTTAGTTGTATCGCGTCTAATTTTTTTTGGATCGCCAGATTTTCCTAAATTACCGAGCGATTTATTATTATTATCGATTTGTAAACTTATTCGTCCCTGTTCTGTTTCGGCAATGGTATCGTTGGTGTTGGCCGCTTCGCTCTCGGCCTCTTCGTTTATGGCTACCCCGTTTTCATCTACGATTTGGCCACTAGCATGATCATAATGTATCCCCATGGCCGCTAATTCATCAGGAATGAGGACTCTTCCGAAGATTGGGGTTCGGGGTTCTGGACCGTCTCCCAAATATCCTGTGAATCGCGATCGATTTGCTTTCTGTGGGGTTAAAGTATTTACGTTTGATCCCTTATCGGTGATGTTTCCCATATTGGCCTCGTTTGCCGAGGTCGAAGGTGCTGGTTCTATGATGGTGATATGCTCTGCTTCGCTGGGATCTTTGATTCTTCCCGTTTCTATGCTGATATCGCTACTTGATCCTTCCTCGAGCTGGTCGCTGTTATCTCCAAGAAATTCGTCAACTTTAGTTTCAAGAGCCGTGTCATTAACCGACGAGTCTTCGCTTTGCAGAGTGAAGGAAGTTTGCTTAATGATTGGCGAATTTCTTTTGCGGTTTCGGAACTAGTTCGTTTAATTTCGGCTAACTCTTGAGGGGTGTAGTTGAATATAGCTTTTTTTTGACGAATTTTTTCTAGAGCTCTCTCCTGGTACGTGCTTTCCGATGGGGGTCGTCTTTTAAGGAGTTCGTCGAACATTATTACTAGTTCTTGGGTTTCTCGCCGTTGTTTTTGTGGAACAATTGTTTTGTTAACTTTTTCGGTCCCATCGTTCTTCTCCGCTTCGTCGTCCCCCTCTTGCCCGTTATCTGGGGTCGGATTACTCGTACTTGGTCCTGGTGTTGGGACTGGTAGGAAAACTTCGTCGTCCCCCGCTCTTCATTTCTGCTTTCCTGTGTCTTCTGATCTTCTGAAGTTATATCGAGGTTGCTATTTTCGTGGTAATTTATTTTTGGTGGGACTCACGTTTTCCCCCTCTCCCTTTTCCTAAGGCGAGAGGCAATTGTCTCTCTTACTTCGGGGGCGCTGCTGACTCTTGGTCTATTTTTAGATCCAAGAGGGCGACCGGGGCGCTTGACCGATTGAATCGCTTCCTCGTCCGAGAGTTTTCTGGTTGAACCTTTTGATTTTATTAAAGCAGAGATTGGTAATGCCAGAGGATTATTTTCCGTGTTATTATTTATTGGATGTACCGAAGGTTCAGGGCGTCCTTCTGGGTTATACGAGAGCCCTTCTGCGTATTGTTCGGTAATTTTGTGGCGGACTACGACGTTAAATTTGTATCTACTTAATTTAGAGCGCCATTCAGCTTGTCTTTCGGTGACTGTTGCACTATAGGGATAGTGCCGCAATGGCTACTAGTTATGAGAGTAAAATGTTTCTGAAGATACGGTCGGAATTGTTGACATGCGTAGACTACCGCGAGGCATTGTTTTTCTACGACCGTATATCGAGTTTCGGTATCGTGAATCACACTTAAGACGCAAGAGACGGTCTTTTCTCCAACTCCTTCTGGATCGTCGTCCCCCACTATCGTTGGCTGGCTGAGAATACCGGATATTCCCGAGTCCGACGCACTGACAGCTAGGATGAAGGGTTTATTAAAGTCTGGATATTTTAAAAAAGAGTCTTTGCAGAGGGCGTGTTTGATATCTTCAAATGCCGTTTGCGCTTCTTCTGTCCATATAAAGGGTTTAGTTTTTCGCGTAAGATCTGTTATGGGTTTGGCCCTTTCAGCGAAATTTTGGATAAATCGTCGTTAATAATTTGTCCCATAAATTTTCTCGCTTCCGTATGGTTTCTCGGTCACGAGGCATTTTTAAGTGATGAAACCTTTTTCGGGTCGGGTCTTATGCCGTCCTTCGTTATTACGTGACTTAAGTAGTCTACTTCCGGACAGAGAAATTTACATTTTTCCGGTTGGAGTGTGAGACCTGCTCCTCTCAATCTGTTAAATAATCTTTGAACCCTTACTCCATGCACTTCCAAGGTTTTTCCATAACTAACTAGATCATCGATATAGATGAAGAGTTCCGTCCCTTTTAACCCGCTTAACGTGGAATCCATCATTCTTCGAAAGATAGACGGAGCACACTCTAGGCCGAAGGGTATACAACAATATTCCCAGTGACCATCTGGTGTAGAAAATGCCGTTTTTGGGGCATCTGCAGGGTGCATTGGGACCTGGTAGAAACCCATGGCGAGATCGAAGACGCTGAAGAAATTAGCATGGCCTAATTGATCTAAAATATCGATAATTAGGGGTAATAGATAGGCATCCCTTCTAGTGATTTTATTTCCTTTTTAAATAATCCCTGATTGAGCAGGTTGAGTTGGATCGGTGTATGTTCAATCTTTCAAGATTTGTAGGACGACCAGAGCGTTTTCCCTTAGCAGTTAGTGTATCGGCTGTGTTGTTTTGATTGTTAAAGTCTCTTATTTGTGTAAGTTACATGTACATCGGCGTTACGGAGTTTTCACTAGTGTTAGTGAGTGTACTATCCGAACTAGAAATATTACTCATAACCACAAAACTTATCACACAATTGACACTTTTAGAAATAGTTTATTTACGATTAATTATACGATTTGTTCACTAAAATTATTATTTCAGATTAAAAAACACAGACTGGGCTTACGTATAGTATACTATTAAACTTTATAGGTGCAAGATATACGCTTCTTTCCTCAAAGAAACTGGAGCGAAAATAAGCGCGCGTTTCAGTTTATCGAGTCGAATATAACCTCCAAAATGAAATTATTGATTTAAAAAAATTAGCTTTTTAAAAAAAAGATCAGGTTAAGTTTAAGGAACAAAAACCTTGTTCCCTTAATTTTTTCGAAATTTCAATCGATCGGTCCGGAAAAACTGCTGAACCGATCGAACTAAAATTTAGGGGGTTCTTCAGGGTACATTGGGCTAAAGAATTTTCCTCTGACCAAAGTCTTTCTCCCAATATTGACGAAGATACAGTCGATTAACCAAAAAAAAAGGAAAATGGCATTTTTTGCTCTTTTTTTACGTTAACGTTATAGGTAGAAAAAAATCATTTTTTAAATTAACCATGACAGATTTTTGTAAAAAATTTTTTGCAGAAAACGAAACCTCTTGTCCGCTTGCTGGGCGATCAGTAGTTTCAGAGATATCGACAGTTGAGTGAAAAAGGATCGTTTTGCATTCAAAATTCGATATCTCGAAGACAAATTGTCGTATCCGGATTCAGCAAAAAAAAGTTTAAGCTGAATAAGTAGGCTATGCGACCTATGCATTAATCTAGCTCGAAAAAATTTTTCCATGCCCGTGGAGCGAAAAAAAAAATGTAAAAAATTTGGAAAATTTTTTCTTCGTGCTTTTTCCAAGGATTTCATGGCTACCAGTGCTCCAAAAAATTTTTAACCACAAAATCTGAAAACTAGAGTCTTTAAGCTTCGAAAGCTTGGTTTTTTTCTTTCCTGTACGACCATTTTTTACTGAAATACAGCCTGTTGAAAATCACCAAAAAATTTTGAAAATTTTTTTCTTCCCTTAATTTTTGCGAGAAGTGTATCATGTCTTAGAACTTCTGTATTCTGTTGATTCATTGAAAATATTTCAGTAGCAATATATTGGACTGATGATGCCGATGAGTAAAATTTAAATTCCAATTCAAAAAAAAAATGAGCTAAGCTCATCAGAAAATTATCTTCAGAAATAACTTAATTGCTAATTTCATAATTGTCATTTTTCTGTTGATATTCATACGAACAAATTGTTTCGTTAACCAAATTTTCATTATTAATAACAATAGCCTCCAAAGAATGCTCATTAGAACTGCTAACATGTTCAGATATTTGCCTTTTTTTTTTTTATGAATCTCAGGTAAGTGAGAAGAAAACGAACTCGATATATGATATTTTTTTTCACAGTTAAGGTTAAAACAGTTTATAGTCATTCTATTTTCTATGTGACCTTTTAAATGCTTTGATATTTCTTTTTTGTCTTTACATGTTTGCGTACAATTTTCAACTGTACAGTGAATTCCTTCGAGCAATACCTAGTTATCAACAGTAGAAGGTGATACAATTTTATTGATATTATATTAATGGATACGATAGGTATGACTTTGTAAAGATTTTAAATTTAAATATGCCTTATTACATCGCTTGTATCCGCAAATTAATTGATTTGTTAAGCTTGAATGTACTTTTAAATGTACTAAATATGTGGGCATCAAATTTTTGTAGTTGCAAAATTTACAGTAAAACATTTGTTATAGTTTATTTCTTCTAACTATTAAATTTGATTAAGTTTAAAGTATTTTTAATTGAACTTAAAATTGACAGCGGCTTTGAATAAAATTATACTTGAATCCAGTACATATTATTTAAATTAATAGAAGCTTATATGTATTAATAATATTTATAATAGTTCTAAAATTAACTGATTAATTTTTAGTAATTAAAGTTTCCAAAATACACTGCGATGCGACAACAAGAACTATAATTTATAATTGAAATGTAAAATCTGATCAAAACTTCCAAAATCTGTAAGAAATTAATTCATTCAATTGCATGAATTTTAATTGCGAA
Organism: Cotesia glomerata; assembly: GCF_020080835.1. NCBI lineage: Eukaryota > Metazoa > Arthropoda > Insecta > Hymenoptera > Braconidae > Cotesia > Cotesia glomerata. Next base: position 5,577,469 of record NC_058167.1, on the reverse strand, counting down.
CATCGTAAAAAATCTTAATATTATATTTAATTTGATAAATGTAACTTGATGTAAAGAAAAATAATGCAAAGTTGCGGAACAGTATTTTTAACTAAAGGTGTTTTCATGACTGAATTGTATATATATATATATATTAGTAGTACAGTGTAGTACAGAGCGGACGTTATTTTTTCTATCCGATTGCTGGTGGCTTTTTGTCTATTATTTTGCTTATTGTCTGACTTTGGGTTGTTTATTGTTGAAGTGTGGATTATTGTGAGTATTTTGTGATATTAATCTCTACTGTGGAGAGTGTAGTTCTTCAGTTTCAATTAAAACATTTATTGCGTTTTTTTGGATTGAGGTTGTGTTTTCTGCGGGGCACGTTTTCTCTTGCTGCTTATTGACTGCATTGTGCTGCCATCTAGCGGTGTCTGTTGCAATGACTGCTTATTGTGTGATCTGTGTTCGCGGTATTACCGACGTGTCAGCTTTGATTCAAACTAAGGCTGAATGTAAGCATTATTATCATGACTCTTGTGTAAAAGTTCGTTGTAATTTGCCGAGTAAGTCGCTAGCTGCTGCGAAGATTATAAACAAGTGTCCGGTCTGTGTTCCGGATGTCTTTGACATTTTGAATAAGATTAATGAGCGACTGAGCAGTGTTGAGAAGATTGACGTGATGAGCAAGAAGCTTGAGGGTATCAATGTTGATGAGATCAATGAGATCAGTGCTAAGCTCGAGCAAATTGATAAGATTGGCGACATCGGCATGAAAGTGGATGGGATGGTGGCTAAGGTTGATGGTTTCGTGAAGTCTATTGCGTCAGTCGAGGGAAAGATTGATCATTTGAGTCTTGAGTGTAACTCGCTGAAGATTACAGTTAAAGAGCTTCAGGAGCGCTTGATTGAAGTTGAAAAGGGCCAGCCTGGTCTCTCTGCTGACCTTGCTGAAGAGATTAGGGGTGCTGCGCAGAGGGTGTGCGATGGTAGTCTTGAGTTGAGAACGCTGCAGCTTGAATCTCAATTGCTAGCTGATGAGATTACAATTGGTGGGCTTCCAGAGGGGCGCGGTGAAAGACTTGTGGACACATTTATGTCATTTACCACTGCTATTGGAGTTCAGGTTGCTGAGAGAGATGTGGTTAAACTGGAGCGGCTTGGAAGGGCTGGTGCTATGAATCGCAATGTACGCGTTAAGTTCGGCAGTCAGAGGTTTGTTGATGAGGTTATGAAGAGTGTAAGGAGTAATCCTGTGAAGCTGGGTGCTGTAATGCCTAAAGCGCAAGTTCCTGATGCTCCTGTGTATGTTCATAGGCGTTATCCTTCTTCTCTTTACAAGCTTCGTGCTGATGTGCGTAAGGCTTATCCTAGGATCCAGGCTAGGAGTGTCTGGATTTCTTTTGCGTGTGTTAACGTCCGGTATGCGGAAGATAAGCCTCCAGTGAAGCTGTTACCTTCAACGGGAGTAGGTCCTTTGCGGGGTCTGCTTGATTAGGAGCGAGTTGCTCCCTCGGTATCATCATCATCATCACCTGGAGGCGTGTCTGACATTGTGGTTGGCACTCTGCGACCTCTGTTTAATAAAAAGTGTTTGAGAGTGTGTCATGTTAATGCTCAATCGTTAAGGAATGAGCGTCATCTAGAGATTTTTAAAGAATATTTTCGTGGGAATAAGTATGATGTTATTGCTGCGTCTGAGACTTGGTTAAATCATTTAATATCTGATGATATGGTGTTCCTGCCGTCGTTTGTGCTTCATCGTCATGACCGGTGCCTGCGGAGCGGTGGTGGAGTTGCTCTCTATGTCAGGGATGACCTGATGTCTAAGTGTGTATAATAGGAGGAGTGATGTAAGGGAGGATTATTTACGCCTTCCTAGATCTAATTGTCGGATATTTGAGAACTCTTTTCTTATCCGCGGGATACGCATTTGGAATGCGCTACCCCCAGAAGTAACTAAAGCTGAAAATTATGAACTGTTTTGTAGTGCGTGCTATAATTGTTATTTGCTAAAGTATTAATTTATGATATTGAGCTTCGATTGTCATTATTGTATGCTGCTGTGCCTTGAGTGATATTGAATGATATTAGTTTTGCTTAACTGTGCTATTACCAGGTTTTCTGGCAACTTGTCTCATATCTACCACGATTATAATTTATAATTTATAATTCACGTTATTATTTCATTATAATATGTTATTATTTTATTATTTTCAATTTATGTAATTACATGCTCTGTATTTTACACTGATTATAATGTATAATTATGATGGTCCTGAGGGAGCTAAGGCTCTAGGGTCAATAAAGTTTATTATCTATCAATATAATGAGTGTTTTTTCATGCCGTCTAAGTCAAATAACTAGTAGATGTTGTTCAAGTCAAGAGATGGATACTTTCATCTTCCCTTATTGGTTGAGAGATATCCTCTCTGTACATAAGTTCAATGGAAATCCATCAAACTTGAATAATAGTAAAGCTGTAAGCTTGTAGTATCCATTCGAATACTAAAGATGTTAATTAATTGAAAGGAATGAAAGAAATTATTTTGAATGAGAGTAAAGACAGACTTTCGAAAAAATAAATAGGGTTGGTTGCCAAGCCAGGAATCGAACCTGGATCTCCCTGATAACATGTCAGGAGCTCGACCAGTTAAGCTACCGGGACCCTTCCACCATCCACCTTTCTCAGTCCATTCTTATACTCTCAATACTTACTTTACTATCCCTTCCCTTTTACCCGAGTTACGTACTATGATGGTAGTAGTACTTTTATTTAGGCATTATTATTAAATTACTAAAGGTGATTTCATGACTGAATTGTATATATATAATGAGTGATTTTTCATGCCGTCTAAGTCAAATAACTAGTAGATGTTGTTCAAGTCAAGAGATGGATACTTCTATCTTCCCTTATTGGTTGAGAGATATCCTCTCTGTACATAAGCGATGGAAATCCATCAAACTTGAATACTAGTAAAGCTGTAAGCTTGTAGTATCCATTCGAGTACTAAAGATGAAAATTAATTGTAAGAAATGAAAGAAATTATTTTTAATGAGAGTAAAGACAGACTTTTGAAAAAATAAATGGGGTTGGTTGCCAAGCCAGGAATCAACATCTACTAGTTATTTGACTTAGACGGCATGAAAAAACACTTATTATATATATACAATTCAGTCATGAAAACATCTTTAGTAATTTAATAATAATGCCTAAATAAAAGTACTACTACCATTATAGTACGTAACTCGGGTAAAAGGGAAGGGATAGTAAAGTAAGTATTGAGAGTATAAGAATGGACTGAGAAAGGTGGATGGTGGAAGGGGCCCGGTAGCTTAACTGGTAGAGCTCCTGACATGTTATCAGGGAGATCCAGGTTCGATTCCTGACTTGGCAACCAACCCCATTTATTTTTTCGAAAGTCTGTCTTTACTCTCATTCAAAATAATTTCTTTCATTTCTTTCAATTAATTAACATCTTTAGTACTCAAATGGATACTACAAGCTTACAGCTTTACTAGTATTCAAATTTGATGGATTTCCATCGAACTTATGTACAGAGAGGATATCTCTCAACCAATAAGGGAAGATGGAAGTATCCATCTCTTGACTTGAACAACATCTACTAGTTATTTGACTTTGACGGCATGAAAAAACACTCATTATTTATATACAATTCAGTCATGAAAACACCCTTAGTAATTTAATAATAATGCCTAAATAAAAGTACTACTACCATCATAGTACGTAACTCGGGTAAAAGGGAAGGAATAGTAAAGTAAGTATTGAGAGTATAAGAATGGACTAAGATAGGTGGAATGTGGAAGGGGCCCGGTAGCTTAACTGGTAGAGCTCCTGACATGTTATCAGGGAGATCCAGGTTCGATTCCTGGCTTGGCAACCAACCCCATTTATTTTTTCGAAAGTCTGTCTTTACTCTCATTCAAAATAATTTCTTTCATTTCTTTCAATTAATTAACATCTTTAGTAATTCTGTTTTGTCAGAATTACTCCGGAATTTTACGTTGTATCAATTTAAACTTGAAGATTCTTTATGATGCTTAAGGGGTTAGGGGTAGTCAGAATTTTCAAAAAATCAATTATTTTTTTTTTTGCATTTTCGTTATGTGTAATATCTTAAAAATATTCTCTGAAAATTTCAAGTCGATCAGATAATTAGTTTTTGAGTTATTCGACAAATAACAAAGAGAGCTCGGGTACTTCAAAGCGCTTGGGAGCAGATAGCTAGCGGCAGCTTCAAGAAACCCCCTTTTAGGGTTCTATTGTCATTCTATTCTGGAATTATAAAAGCAGATCCTTACAAAAATACAACCATAAATAAAAAGGAATGTATAGGCCATGTTCAGAAGCGGATGGGGACTCGACTGCGTACTCTGAAAACTAAACAAAAAGGTCTTGGTGGTAGAGGTAGGCTTACAGGAAAAGTAATAGACAAATTAACTGTGTACTATGGTTTATCGATACGTCGTCATGGCGATTCTGATAAAGATATGAAATTTGCTATTATGGCAACTCTTTACCACTACGGTTCGACTGATGAAAATCCGAATCATGATATGTGTCCCAAAGGCGAAGATTCTTGGTGCTCTTACCAGCGCGCTGAAGCAAGTGGAGAGCTTGATACTTATACTCAAGATTATTCTCCCTTACCTCCTGATGTTTTAAAAGCTATTAAACCGATTTACGACGATCTCAGTAATGATAATTTACTTTCAAGATGTGTAGGTGGATTCAATAAGAATAATAATGAGAGCTTCAACCAACTAGTGTGGAAAATATGCCCAAAAACCGTGAATACTAGTTTTACTATCGTACAAATTGCTGCATACATAGCTACTTGTATATTTAATGAAGGTACAAATTCATTATTAATGATTAGGGCCAAGAATTTAGTTTTTTTGAAAGAGAGATACAGAAGATAGGTGTAGCCAAGCGTTCTGATTGGTCATAATAAATTAATTGTTTTTTGTTTTTTGCAATCAAGTGAAGACAGCAGCTTGAAGAAAAAATGAAAATTAGATTGCTAATCCAACATGAAAATATGAAAAATGTGTCAAAAAAAAAGAGGTTGGTTTTCAGATGTAAAGGTGCTTGTAAACAAATACAAGTCTGTACTGCTCAGATAAATAAAGAAGAGAATTTGAAGCACAGTGTTGTGACTAAAATGTTTAATGAAATTAATTTAAAGAGAACAGTAAACAAGCTGGCGATTTCGCTCAAGATCGCGTAAAAGAATTGGTCCCGGCCTCACTAGTAATTTTGCCGGGGATCGCACTGATGGTCTTTTTGAAGGTCTCGCTGGAGGTCTCGCTAGAACTCTTGCCAATGGTCTTGCTGGAAATCAAGCTGACGGTCTTTTTAGAGGTCTCGCTGACGGTCTCGCTAAAGATCTTGCTGGAGATCGAGCTGATGGTACTGCTAGGAGTTTCGCTGGTAATTATGATGGCGATCACGGTGATGGTATCGCTGGAGATCACGCTGACGGTCTTTCTGGAGATCACACTGACGGTCTTTCTGGAGGTCTCGCTGGAGATCACGCCAACGGTCTTTCTAAAGGTCTCGCTAAAACTCTTGCTGATGGTCTCGCTGGAGATCACGCTCACGATCTTTCTAGAGGTCTTGCTGGGGATCACGCTGACTGTCTTTCTGAAGATCATACTGCCGGTCTTGCTGATAATTTTGTTAGCGATCACGGCGATGGTATCGCTGGAGATCACGCTGACAATCTTTCTGGAGGTCTCGCTGGAGATCACGCTGACGGTTTTTCTGAAGGTCTCGCTGGTGACCACGCTGACGGTTTTTTTGGGAGTCTCGCTGGAGATCACGCTCACGATCTTTCTAGAGGTCTTGCTGGGGATCACGCTGACTGTCTTTCTGGAAGTCTTGTTGGAGATAACGCTGACGATCTTGCTGAAATCACGCTGACGATCTTTCTGGAGATCTCGCTGGTGATCACGCTGACGGTCTTTCTGGAAGTCTCGCTGGAAATCACCAGCGAGACCTCCATAAAGATCGTCAGCGTGATCTCCAGTGAGATTGTCAGCGCGATCTCCAGCGAGATCGTCAGCGTGATCTCCAGCGAGACCATCAGCGAGACCGTCAGCGTGATCTCCAGAAAAACCGTCAGTGTGATCTTTAGAAGGACCGTCAGTGTAATATCCGCTCTTTCAATACCAGAATTTACAGACGACGAAAGCTCAGAGGAAGAACCACCTAATAACCCAAAAGCTCAAATTCCAGTAGTTATTAGTCCACCTCAAGTTCCAGTAGTTGATAACCCACCTCGAAATCTAGTAATAAATCTATCTCAAGTTCCAGTAGTTGATAATTCACCTCAAAATCTAGTAGTTAATCTACCTAATAATAACGACCCAGAAATCGAACTTAATTTAGAAGAAATGGCATTAAATGCGAATCAAAACATATCATTAAACGACGCGTTAGTCTGCGTACCCCGTTTTGAAGGCAATCCGGGTGACTTAATAGATTTTGCGACATGCTGCAGGGATGCAAAAGGAATGTTACCTGAAGCCGCGGAAGTAAATTTAATTAAATTAATATATTCTAGTATTTTAGATATTCTAATTAATATATTCTAGTATTCTAGATAAAAATAATTAATTTTTAGTTGCGTTTCGACGTAACAAATATAAACCTGTACATTTTCTTATTGTGCTTCAAAAACTGCGACGAATGATTTTTTAAAAAAGAAAATCGAACTACACATTTAAAAGTTATCGGTGATCAATAACTACATTTTGAGCTCGACGAGCTCAAAATGTGAAAAACTGTGCTTTAAGCTTGAAAAGCGCAAATATTTGTCAAAAAACACATTTTGAGGTGCTTGAAATGCAAACTTAGCAGGAAGTTCTAGGGTTGGTCTGCACGGTCAACCGATTTTCAGATTTTTTTAGTTACAGTGATAACCGTTTATAATGACATTGAAGGGACCTCCCGTTAATGGTCGTTATAGTCGACAGTCGTTATAAGTAAAAATTAGCAATGCATAGATTATATTCGAAAACAAAAATGCACGGATTAAATCAAAAAACAATACTTGATGAAAGTTTATTTAACATTTATTAAACTACACATAAATTAATTTATTCAACACTTTAAAAAAATAATTTTCAATAAAACCACGTATAAATTTCAATACTACGTTTAATAATATAGATTAAATAACATAATTATTTTTAAAAATAATCAGTTACTTTGTCGGAGTATTATTTTAAGATTGTAACGAAATTGCTTTCTACAACTTTTAAGACCATTAAGGTTATTCTTTCCCATCCTATAGTTTATGCTACTGCTGTCTTTGTCACTCGCTAGTGTCGCCTCTCTTACGGGCTATTGGTCACTTACTTCCACGCATGACTTTATTTGTTTACTTAACTAGTTTATCAATGATTTCTCAAAAAGTACGTGGTAGGGAATTCCAGAATTTTGTAGGGTAATTATACATGTATTAATCTAACTAATATTAGTTTTTCGTGAAATTCTTAAAATTTCTTCATTACAAAAACAATAAAACTTCGCGGTTTTTTCTCTCTTCTCCCATACCACCTGTGTAAAACTGTCATTTTCAATTGCAATTATCTTCGGTTAGACGTGGTAAATTGTCTCTAAATTTTAACAGCGTGTGTATTATGTATTTAAATACTTCTATACGGAGTTTGGGAGATTTCTTGAATTTTTGCTTAATGGGCCTAACTACCTTAACTAAAATAAAAATTGTGATTCTCATTGATTTAAAACTGCAAAAAAATTTGATGACATCATAAGTATATTCACTGCGAAACGAATGAAAGTATTTATCAGGCGCTATAACCAATGTATTTTACTATGAGTTTACTACTATAAATACTGTGAATTCGGTTGCTATAAACGATTTGTCGCTATAAGCAATGTTGTTATAAGCGGTTTTTGGCTTGAGAATTTTATATGTAATAGAGACGGGACTAAAAAATTTCGTCGTAATAACCGACACGTCGCTTTGAGCGAAGTTGCTGTAAATGGTTTTGACTGTATGTAGAAATAATTTTTTTATGATATTTAAATAACTTTAATTTCACTAGATAATGCGTTATAATAAAACTTTCAATGTATTAAATACCTTTTTTTCTATTATAAGTGTCGTTTTTTCTACAAACGTAGGATAACGCGATCGATAAAATAATTAGAAAGATTTTTATCTTTTTACGCCAAAGAAGTATAACTTCTAACGTGCGTACATAAGTACACACACACTTTATTTGTATTCATTACAACTAAGTAAAAATATTATCTAATTGTCTTTTAGATTTTTAATTTTATACATAATACTTTTATTAAAAATTGTTTGAAATGAGCTTGTGACGGTAATTTTCATGATTGTGAAATTAGATGACCAAGTTACAATCATATAACTGTAAAAAAATTTGATAATGATTGAAAAAAATATAATGTTCTATAAAATTATGTTGTTTATAAATTAAAAAATTTTTAATTATTTATTATAAATTTAAAACGCTGAAAATATGATTTTAAGGTTTTTTTGAGGGTAAACATTTTTTAAGCGAGAAAAAAAAATAAAAATGTATGCTTCGATTGATAAAAAAAATAAATATATCTAATTTCAAAATGCTAAAAATTTTAATTTTTGAGCCAATATCCCTATTTGGAAAAAAAATTTGTCTTGTGATATAAACTCACCAGACTAAAATTAAAAAAAAAAAAAAAAAAAACAAATAAATGTATGTTAAGATTTCACGATTATAAAAGACATACTTATTTTAAAAATTTCGTTTTCTTTTTTTGTTTCTATAATTTTTTATCTAATTTTATCTGTTAACTTAACACTCATAAGATTTTACATTTAATTAAAAAAAAATTAAACCCACCTTATTTTTACTTCCTTAAAAATTATACATATTTAAAATTAAAAAAAAAACTATACAAAATTGATATTTTTTATTATTCTATTCGGAATTTTTTTCATATTGTTTTTTTAAATTCGAAAATAATACTTTTATCGTGAATTGTATTTTATGAAAATTGTAGAAAAAAGTCTCAGTTAAGAAGAAATAAGAAAAAAAATTGTATAACTTCATCATCAATAGTTTGTGATTTTTCAACAATGTGACTGAAGAGCAGGGTTAAAAACAAAACCATTCGTATTAATTTAATCAAAAGTTATAGTTTTACAATTTGAATAAATTTTACACTAAATTTGAAATTTTCATATTTTTCCAATTAGAAATTTTTTTTATTTTTATTTGTAATTTTAAAAACTATATTTTTTTTAGAAAAACAAAAAAATTGTTTAACATAATAAGTTAGAAAAAAAAAATTATGAAATAGTTAGATTTTGTTGTAGTCGTTCTCGTGGACCGATTAAAAATATTTTTTTAAATACTCGGAAAGATGTTAATAAAAAAGTTGACTTAAAAAAAAATTGGTTATCTGTAAAGTCGGTTTACGGACGATAGTTTTACGTGATAACGTCATAAAGAAAGATTGATGAAAAATTGCATACTTTTATGAATGGAATTAAATTATTATCACTGAATTATCATTATTTTGTCTTTAATAATTTAATAATTTCGAATTTTTAAAAATTATTTTAACAAAAAAAAGTACTTATTGATACATTGTTATTCAAAAATTGGTACAATAATTTAATAATTGATATGATTATTATTATTTATAATTAATATCAATTATTTTATTAATTTATTATTTTTTATTGTTAATTATTTTATTAATTTATCGTTTTTATTTATTATCAATTCATTTATTCATTATTGATATTATTTATTAACAATTATTAATATTATCGACAATAATAATCTAATATAATTGATATAATTAGTTTAAATACAATCATGAACAATTAGTTATAAAACAATATTCTGACTGCTAGCTCTGACGTTATGCGAACAGAGAGATATATGTGTCACAAGCCAACGCTTGGGCCTCTCTATCGTTTGTTTGATCGTGCCTCTATTGCTTGTTGCGCGCTCTCGCTTGCACGCACAGGCTCGAGCGGAACGCTCAGGAGGAACGGTGAAGTGGAACGCTCAGGCGGAACGCGACATTTTTTCGTGAGCGCTGTCAGTGTTCATCAATTTATAAGACATTATCACGTCAAAATTTGGCGGCTCGACATTGTTTAAAAAATTAGTCATTTTATGTAGCACTTTGAATTAAATTGTCTCGAAAACTATTGACAATTTATCGAGACACCCATCGATCATAATAATTTTTGGCAGACAATGAAAATTGATTAGTTGTAAAAATATGGAGATTAAGAAATATTAATTTTTTGTTATAATATTTTGAATTATTATGAAGAATTTTCATCGGAAAAATTTTTTTTTAATATTAATATTTTTCAAAATACAAAAAAATAGTTCAAATTATATTGATAGTTTCCTGCAGACATTGAAAATCGATGTTATAAACAAATGAGGATTAAAGAATAACTTTTTTTTCGTAATAGTTGAAACTTTTATGGATAATTATTTCGGAAAATTTTGTAATTATGTAATTTCAGATCAAATAAAGTTTTTTAACATTTAATTTTATTACTTTCTTCTAGATTATCATTAAAACATACATATAAGTTGAAAAAAAATTTTTTTTTCTAAATTAACTATTTTTTAAGCTATAAAATAAAAAATTTCATTTATTTGAATAAAAATTGTAACAAACTTTTTTTCAACACGCTGATTTTTTTTTACATGTAAAAAGAATAAATATCTTTAATAAAAAAAAAAGTAAATTTGAAAAAATGTTAATAATTGACTGAGATATGTCATTTGTTAATGAGTGATCGTACGCCAGCGATCAATTTTTAATTAATAAATTAATATCTCGGTGAATATTTGACATAGAGACATGAACTTTGGCTTATTTTGTTCGCTGTTCTATTCTTTAAAAATCATATGATCCGTGTCTTGATAAATTGTCAATAGTTTTTAAGATATTTTAATTCACAGCATTCCATAAAATGACTAATTTTTTAAACAATGGCGAGCGGCCAAATTTTTTAAGTCAACTTTATTATTTACGTTTTTCCAAGTATTAAAAAAAATTTTTAAATGGGTCAACGGGACCGAAGACATGCCAACAAAACTTGAGTATTTCCTCTGTGGCCTGGACTATATGTACACTTTGCGGCGGAAGCTAACTCAAAAAAGAGTGAGACAAATCGAGTTCCGAAAAGTAGATGATGAAAAAGGATGTAATACATATACATATTTATTTAAAAAAGCTTTTAAAAATTCGTTGCTACATAAATTATAATACTTTCTTGTGATTTAAAATAAAATAATAGCGAATCAAATTTGAGATCATGTTTGTAAAACTGAAAAGTATTGTATTTAAAATTAGAAAACAGTGTAGTAAAGTTACATTTCGTGTAATATAATTAAAATTGTCTGGTAACATTACAATGCATTGTGTAATTTGACAATGAAAATTGTAAAAATAAAAAAATGCTTTTTAATTTTTTTATGAGGTTATTGTAATATAAATTACAATATTTTTTTGTGATTTTACATACCATTATATTGAATCAGATTACAAATAATGTTTGTAAAATTAAAAAGCTATTTTTTGAAAATTGACGAACGGTCCTGTAATATTACAATGCGCGTTAGGTTTATATATGAACATTGTAAAATAACAATACATTTTAGTAGATTTCCCGACAAGTGTTGGAAAATTACATGAATTGCATTTTATTTTGCATTGCTATACACTGATTTGTAATTTTACTCATCATTTGTTTTCTAATTTTATTTTAATTTGACAAAAATTTTTAACAGTGTAATATGGCACGCCGTTTCACTTTTTAAACTCATAAAAAAATAGTTGTCATAATAATTCATCGAAACGACCAATTCCATAATAATTATAACAATTCTATTACAAATCTACTAAATCGACTAAAATATATAGTACAGTGTAAGTCATAGCTCACATACTCCTAGTTTTCTAATTAGATTTGTGTATAATCATATTTTGGGCTTATTGACATTTCGTGATTGTTAAAAAGTACAAATTTTTATCAACATCTCAGGATATAAATCTCTGAATTGTTTGCTGATTCGAGATAGTGGTCTCCAAGTAAAGATTGTTGACTTGATCTAACCTTAATTTTTTTTCTCGGTTACTATAGTCGGCGCGGTCTGAGTTTGGTTGCCAGTGAGCATTGACGTGACATCTATGTGTGCCATGAGTTAACATACTCAACTCTGTTTTATCATTGCAGTGTATCTGTTATTGTTATTGTTTAAATTTAATCTCGATTACTATAATGTCACTCTCTAAGACAACCGTAGGGGTAACAAAAGCTCGGGCTATCATTTGCAATTATGTAACGCAGCTATCTCTACCAAACCGATAGCCTGTATCCAATGCGGCCTAAACTATCACTCTAGTTGTGCCATGATGACGGGCTCGACGTCAGCTGGTGCGATTAACAAATGCTGCTCCATCATCAAACCGCCTACTTAACACCCAATGAGTTCATTCAAAGAAATCCTGATTGATTAACTAAGGAAGGACTTCAAGGATATGCTTGCATCAACGTTGAATGAGTCGGTTAATCAGAGTCTGCAAGTCACTCTTGACCAACATACGCATGAAATTCAGACTAGCCTAAATCTAGCGATCACGGATAGCATGAAATCTCTTAAAGGGCTCTTGAACAAACGCTTGGACTCGATTCGTGACATATTTAACACTTCCATCGATGATATCTCAAAAAAACTTAACTCATTTGAAGTTCAACTTACTAAACTATCTGCTGATCATGCCGAGACTGTTATTAGGTGCAATGCGCTTGAATCTAATTACGGTAACCTCGGATGCTTGCCCAGTAATCAGTCAACTAATGCTTCTATTCAAGACAATCTTATTGATGAGATTGAGGATCGAGCCAAACGCAGGAAAAATGCTATTTTCTACGGCCTTGATGCAGAAAGTGTTAACGGTGAGTCTCACGATCTATCTCGCATTAAATCTGGTATCAGTTTTTTGAACATAGAGGCTACGAATATACAGAAATGTATGAGAATTGGGAGATTTTTATGTCCTCTGAATCTGCTGTTGATAAACTGCTGGAGTTGTTTCAGGTTTGCAGGAGAGACAACACTTTTCCGCCGGAACTTGCTAATCTCCAAATTGAAAGAGACTAGACACCACTACAACGGCAGAAATCTGCTGCTTCGAAAATGAAGCTAACCAGTCGCAAATTTCAGGGAGAAGAAAATATAAGAATAGTCACAAGGAACGTCATCTCCAAAATAGTGGAAACACGCATGCAGCTTTGAATATCTCCTACCAAAATGCCAGGGGAATTAACACTAAGTTTGAGACTATCATTGAGACTATCTCACTACTCAACGCTGAAGTTATCGCTCTATCTGAAACTTGGCTCTCTCCAGACAAGTTCTCCTCAGAATTTATGGACCTTTGTCACTTTAATGTTTTTCGTGGGGATAGACGTTCATCATCTAAGGGTAGAGGAGGAGGAGTTCTTGTTGCGGTTGATACTAATCTCACAACTTTTCATATGAATACTGATTACTTCACTGATAAATATGAAGAGGTAGACGCCGTCTGCGTCAAGATCACGACATCCACTTCCTCTTCACTTTTGTTGTTAGTAATCTACATAGCTCCGAATATCAGTATGCACTCATTTAAGGATTCCTTCGACGATCTGGAGGTGTTTTTACAAGTTTATCGCCAGCTTATAGTGATTAGTGATTTTAATTCCCCGTGTTTTGTGAATCGGTATGTGATATCTGTTTGTGATTTTAAATTCAATATTTTACGTTTATGGCAAGAGTACTTTGAACTCAATCAGTTTGATTATATTTATAATTCTCACGATAAATGTCTTGATCTAGTTTTTTCTAATTTGGAATGCTCGGTGGAGAGATCATCCTGGTCACTGATTGGAGTGAATCCTTATCACCCGGTTCTTAATGTTCTTATTAAGTACCATAAGAAAAAGAATATATGGCGATGCTTTCGCCTACCTCCTAAGAGGCCGTTTCCTGGGCTCAAAAGAGCTATGCACGCACGTATATTTGTCCTACCCTCAACATAACGAAAACACAGCTAAGATCGCGGACAAGGAAACACCGCCGCTCTCTTGTGTTTATACACATTCATTGAACAGCTGCAAGAGTTGCGTAGAATTGTAAGTGTGTGCAACTCTCATCGACTCCTCTGGCAATTCATTCTCTGTGGGCACATCGAGAAGTACCCACAGAATATGAGCAGTATTCAGCGGGGACCACGGGGAGGCGGAGTCGATAGAAGACCATGTTGTTTGTGTAATGTGTTGTGTGTAAAATATGATTCTACGTGTAAGTATTTGCGTGTGTAGGGTGCCCGGGCACTTGTGTTGATTGTGGTCATTTTCCCTAACTTATTCTACGGCAGTCATCCAAAGCTTTATACTGTCCTCACAATTGTATGGAGCATATCGCTTGTGCCTAGGCGCTCCGACTCTACCTAGGTGGATGTCTGTTGAGTCTCGTCCCTAGTCGCGTTTTCGTTAGCTAGTTGGGTTTGGAGTTTGCAGCACATTACTACTTTACTGAAACCTTTTAAAAGCATGAAGTTACTTTGGGATGTGGCAATCGCTCGCACAACGCTCGCCTACTCCGCGTTCCCACCCCATATGACCTTGAGCACCTCACGTTGAGGCTCGTACTCATGGCATTCGAGCATTAAGTGCTCCACGTTGTCGACCCTTTCTTCTAACCCATTCTCCCTACTCTCGTCGCAGGATTTACTATCCGTATGTTCGTACTTGAATAGGTATTATCTAATGCAACCGTGGCCAGTTAGGACTTGGGTCAGCCAGAAGTTAGGGCTGATCCATTTGTTTGTTAGACGCTCTGCTACATCTGGGAAGAAGACTTTAGTTTCGCGGCCGTTCTTTGATGTATCCTATTGTTGTTGCCACCGACGTATGGTTTCAGTTCTAAGAGTTACAAGGCGATCCGCATCTGGCTGCACGGCGACGTTTCCTAGGGTAGTCTGTTTGCCAATACGGAGGTTGTATCGCGCGCACCGTTCATTTATTACGAGCTGAATTGGTACTCCACCCGCGACTACGCTAATCCCGTCAAGCGAAACTGTCCTGTAGGCAGTAGTTGTTGTTGTTATTAGCGCCTGAAGCTGTAGTGCTCGAAGATGTCTTCAGTCCTCTTTATCGCAACGGTCACTCCAAGCTGCCACCGCATATTAACGATAGGCATAAAGAAACCCTTGTATATGGTGGACATAGCTTGGTATCGCAATCCCCATTTAGCCCGCGCAATACACCGCATGCGCCCGAATACCCTACTTAGTTTCGCGCGCCTTGTATTAATATGATTTTTCACTTTGTGGCCCTCGTCGAAGTGTACCCTTAAGTATCTAACGCTTGATTCGAATTTGACTTTGGAGTCTCCTATCATTATTTTTGGCGGTTTGTTATCGTACTTGGGCTTTCTCTGTCGTCCTTTTGCTTCATAGGGGTACGGGCTCTTTTTGTCCTTATGTGGACCGCGATGCACAAATTCGTCCTTGAGGAAGATGGCTTCAGTCTTCGACTTCGACAGCTCGAGCTTTGCGGAACAACACCATTCCAGTATCTTATCTACTACTACTTGACTATTACGCTCTATTTCTTTCCTTGAAGAGCTCTCTACTAAGACGAGCAAATCGTCAGCAAACGCAACAAATTTATTCCCATGTTCTGTCAGTTCGAGTCTCTTGAGGAGATCGTCAAACATGATGTTCCAATATAATGGTCCTAGCACTGATCCTTGAGGGCACCCTCACGTCGGCGTTTTCGATTCGCTACCAAAACCCCATGACGACGCGACCGATCTGTCCTCAAAATAATTCCAAATTACCGCGTAAATGTTGCTAGGGCAGCCTGTGGCCTTGAGGCCCTCGAGTACTAACGGCCACCACACGTTGTCAAAAGCACCAGAGATATCGAAGAGAAGTTCGACCACCAGTCACTTCTCTGAAGAGTCTACAAATCGGCACATCTCCACAATTGCATCTTACGTCGACTTTTTGGCTGTGAAACCAAACTGTCGGCTCGAAATGTTCCCCTCCGCTAAGACTGTGGTAGTAATTCGCTCTTTGATGAGTTTCTCGAACACCTTACCTAAACCCGAAAGGAGGCAAATTGGCCGATAAGACTTAGGGTCATTTGCGTTTCTATCGGTGCTTTTAACTAACATTATAATTGCCCCCTTCTTGCACTTGTTTGGGAATGCTCCTACCGCCAAGCAAGCATTATATAACTCTAAGAACTGGTCTCGAAGGATAACCCCTGCGCGTCTAACTACCTCGTTTTCTATTAAATCTGGCCCCAGGGCCTTCTTGTTTTTCAGTGTTTTTAAGACCTTGTCCAGCGCGCGAGGTGAACGGTTCGGCGTCCGCGGTGTCAGGTAGTAAAATTGTATTGGCTCTAATCTTTTCCTGATCGGGGGTTTCGTTGTCCTGGTCATCGTCTACAATATGCGTCTCGAGAAAACACCTGGCTGTTTCCTTAAAGTTTTCCGTGGATGCTCCGTTACGATTTAGTGTGCACATTGCACTTTTAACTCTAACTTTTTCTGCGCAGGTACTGTAAACAGGACCCCACTTTTTTTGATTACCTTTTTTCGTAACGAAGTCCCGACAGCTGCTTTTCCTCGTCCGCTTTATGTCTGTCGAGTATTGTTTTCGTAGTGTTCTGTATTTGGCGCTTAGGGTATTTTTAACTAATTCGTCCCTTTCCCTTTGATATACCCGTCTGGCTTTGTTCACCAGCTTCTTCGTGCGTGTTAGTTTTCTGGTCCACCATCGGTATGATTTTACATGGGTTTTCCTACGCAGGATCGCGGCTTCGCAAGCTTCTAAAATTGATTTGCCAAGTGCAGAGGCATACTTTTCCACGTCCTCAACCGATTCTACTCCAAGGCCCTCAAGGTTTGTGCATGCACACGAGAAAAGAATTTCGTCAAACTTTTCCTAATTGGCCAACGTTGAGTTGAACCTTTTGGGGTCTGCCTGTGCGCCATCCTTCTCCCCTGACTTAGCCCCTAGAGTGATCTCGATCGGATAGTGGTCAGTATTCTGCACCCAACTTCTCTTAATGGACCAGCTAAGAATCCTACTCGCGAGTTTAGGCGTGACGAGTGTCACATCGATATACGAACTCCCGTTAGTTGATTCAAATGTCGGACCCTCCCTCGCGTTGTTGATTATCTCTAACTCGTGTGCGTCAATAAATTGCTCTAACTTTTCGCCACGCGCGTCGTCAGTCTCGGATCCCCATCTCTCGGATTTCGCGTTCGCTTCCATTGATATTAATACCTGTTTCCCTCTCAGTGCTCGGACCACTTTCTCTCAGTGCTTCAAATGCATGTCTATTTCGTCTTTATACTAGAAATATACCGAGACTACCAAGAACGATGTGTCAGGTCCCATGATCTGAGCGTATACGCATTGAGTTGTACTAAGTTGTGATAAAACCAGCAATTGGTATTTAGGATTTCTTAAGAAAATGGCTGCATTTGGCCTGGACCTGGTTTTAGCAGCAACTTGTATGTCGCAATCGAACCCAGGTATTTTAAAACTATTATTACTATGTGCTGCGTATGGCTCTTGTAGAAGGAGAACATTAATATGTTTTTCTTCCCACAACTGACTCGCC
The DNA here is from genome assembly GCF_020080835.1 of Cotesia glomerata. Lineage (NCBI taxonomy): Eukaryota > Metazoa > Arthropoda > Insecta > Hymenoptera > Braconidae > Cotesia > Cotesia glomerata. Next base: position 5,559,758 of record NC_058167.1, on the reverse strand, counting down.
TCCAGAGTCCCAGCACTGTCGTTCCGCAAATTCGCCTGCAAAACTCGAAAACCTTCAACACCCATTCCCCGGGTCGCGTGCGTAGACTTTTGATTTGACCTAACGCCCGGCGCGAGCCCATCTAAGTTTGCCGAGTTCGCGAACCTTCTGAGAGTGTTTTTAGTCGTCCCTAGGCATCTTCGTCGGTCGATGCTTCGCGAGCAAGATTCGGAAACCCCCCTTCTACTTGCATTTACCTCTTTAAAATTCAATCGCGTGAGTTTAACTAAATAGGGCCGCGTAGCTAGAGGCATTAGCTGTGTTATACGTATTACTTCCGCGGGCTTACACGAACGCGATCGTGATCCCGAATTCGCGGGCTGGCGATGAACGGGAACGTCAGATAGCAGCTCGTTTGGAGAAATGCGGTTGGCTATTCTGGCACTCAGTCGAACGGTCGAAAGAGTTTGGTGACCAAGGAACGTAGGTGCGTCACCTATCCGAGGCTTTTCCGTATTTTCCTGATAGATTTATTCAAGTACCATAAAGCAGCGAAAATTACTCGCTCCTTTCCTGTTCATCATGAGCTAAATTTCAAATCTATTGACAGTGATAAGTTTGTTCTAGAATTACTCGCTGTTAACTGGGATTCTGTCCTCCAATTGAACAATTCAAACACAAGCTGTAATTCTTTTTATAATGTATTAAGCTCTATCTTTAAGTCATCTGTACCTGTTAAAAAGCAAACCAGTACAAGTAAAAGGCAATTTTCGCCCTCGTATAGTAATAGTATTAAGGCTGATCTAAAGTTAAAAGAAGCACATCGACGTAAATTTAAGTCAACTGGTTCTCAGTTCCACTATCAGCAGTTTTCTCAGCTTAGATCTGATTTAAAATTACGTATTGCGAAGTCTTGGATCGGAGAACGATATTTTAAATGTGAGTAAAATACATTACAGTTGTTCGGATTCCATAAATAGTTTATGCGGAATATCGCTATGTCATTTTTACTAATAGTTTTTCTATGTTCCTTTATTTTTTATCAAGATATTTGAATAACCGTACGTCAGAATTTTTAACCTTAAATACAAAATAATATACAAGAATAGATTCATATAAATAATACTTTTTTGTCTTCTCTTCTTTAGCAGAATTGGCGAGATTATTAAAAAAATATATTTGTCGTGGCAATATTTCCTATAAGACAATATAGTGACTGCATGTTACCAGTTTAATTTTCAATAATTAATTACGTGAAAACGCTGCGTCAGATCTTTGTCAATAAATCAATTTACACGCATTTAATATCAGTTAATCACATATTAAAAAATTATATTTTTATTTATATATACGTCGCATTAATATCTGAACAACCTTAAAGATAATAATGAGCGCTCAAAAATTGGTTTTAAGCAATAAAATAAAATAAGATTTAAAAGTTAACGACATTTATTATGCGGTTGATATAATTTATCTTGAGCTTATAGTTAAATTATTAAGCTAATCTAAAATTTGGGTCCAGAGCATCTCTACAAAAAATTTTTCTACATTTTAAAATCCCTCAGAAGAAAATCTTTACATGGAACAAGTCTCATTGAAAATCCCTTATCTTAAAATGTTTTAAAAAAACAATTTATCACATACAAATTTCTGAGTTTATGCCTTCCTTTATTAAATATTTATTATTGTTTTATTAATAAAGAAATACATGAACTTAGCAACAAATACTGCTTTTGTTTCTGAGAGATATCTCGCTGAGAGTATTATCGCTGAGGTTTTTTTTTTCTGTGAGTTGTTTCACTGTCAGATTTTTGATATAAAGAAATTTATATGTAATAAAATGTTTTCTGAGACACTTTTAAATGAGAGATTTGTAATGAGACTTGTTTCATGTAAAGATTTTCTTCTGAGGCATTTTTAAATGTAGAAAAATTTTATTTTGACATTGTTGATTGATCTATTTAATTAAAAATAATTTTCTACAATTTCAGGTTCCGATGTATGTAGTGTGTGTAGAGACGAGGATTCCCCAGTGGACGTAATCGACAATCCTTGCAGACATTGTCTGTTTTGTCAAGGGTGTCAAAAAACCTACGTCAATACAGTGTATGCAGCGAAAGAAGTTTTTAGATGTGCCTTTTGCTGTGCTGAAGACCTTTGGCTAGACTTAAATATTTAATATTGAAATTCTATAATTGTTTTGTCGAAAACTATCCAATGCGGATAGCTCCCGTAATTAATTTTAAAAATGTGATGAAATTAGGGTTAGGAAGTTAAATAAAAATACTTGGATTTTTTGGGGAACAATTTAGATGATTTATTTGTCCCCAAAGGAGGAAAACCCAGCTAGGCTGAGAAAAAACCTCCTTGATGAAAATTATACAAGTAAATTGTATGTGTGTAAGTGTGTATGTGTAAATTACGTTGCAATAACGTAATAGGGGTGAGCTCAACCGCCTTAGAGAAAAATTTATCGATAATTTAAATTTGTATTGTCCCAAGGTGGGAGCTGGTAATATTTAATTAATTAGATGAACTGTCTCAGTGTGAGAGCTAATAATGTTCAATTAATTAAATGAATTGTCTCAGTGTGAGAGCTTATAATATTCAATTGATAACAAGATGTTAGTCAATTGAATTTATTGTTTTTCGTGTAGAAAATAGTCAAATGATTTTGAATTTAGAATTGAACTATTGATAAATTTGATTAAGTAAAATTGTATATAAATGTTGGTAATGAATTCAATATAATTTAATATTAATATCGCGCGTCAATAATGGATTGACTAACGCCGCGTGGCTGTTGCAATCCTTTGTTAATATGGCGCGCAATGGCCGCGTGGCGTCACTAATTAAATCTACCTTGATTTTATTTATTTTAATTCACTGAACTATTGAACTGATTTGAGAATTTAATTGTTATTGAAATTGAAGTAATTATTTGTGTTTAATGAATAATTTAAGTATTTGAACAAATGTAAGATGCAAGTAAGAAATATCGGGATCGAATGATACAGAGTAGTCGTACTAGTACAAGAGTCCAAGCACAACTGCTTATCACCGACCACGTGAGCCGGCTTCTCTCCCGTTAACCAAGGCGCGCATGAGCGACGGCCATCGCGTGATACGATTATTCCCGAGTTGGAGCGATCAAGCCCGAAGGCGCAATTCCTCTTATAAATTTTTACTGGATTTCTTTTCTGGTGGTTAAACAATAATATTTTAACTAACAACTGGAAATTAAAATTTTTATAATTATTTTAATGTATTCGTTTTAAAAAAGTAATGCTATTTGTAATTAATAAATTACTAAAACTTCAATAATTATGTACTTTGTTATTATTATTATTTATATTATTATTAATTTAATTATAATATAAATTTATATACATTATTAATATAATTATATTAAAATTATCTAAGATATGCTTTATTAAAAAATAAATTGAATCTTATAATTAAGAAAAACTATATAAAAAATATGCATTATAATTTTTTCATAAATAAATTAAAAAAGTATTTTTTTTTTTAATTATATTATCTATAACAATAGATTTACTTAAAAATTAAAATAATTATTTTTAATTTATGATAATTTGCACTTCTTGAGATTTTATTTTTTGTTACCATGTCAAATCTACTATATCAACTGGAACTTTTTTTTCAGTCGATAATGTCAATTGATTTTTTTTTTGAAAACGTTACGTTGATGAAATCTCACGCTTAGAATCTTTCGCGATATTGAAACATTAAATTTAATAATATTTAAGCTTTTATTAGTTTTACATTGCAGAAATATAACGTTCTTTACAGTGAATATTCTTTATACATCACGTTTTCCCGAATCAACTATTCGATATATCACACGTTTAAAAAAAATATTTTGTATCAAACGTAACGTTCAACAAATATTCCGTTTATGATTTCAGTCGTTACAGAGACTGCAGTTTCATAGAAACTCAACGTTTTCGAAAGTATTACTTCGGACTAAGTTGAGGCATCCAATTTTAATTCATTCTGTGAATTAAAACTATCAATATTGATAATTCTAATTCCAAGTTTGAATTAAAATTATCAATATTGATAATTTTAATTCCAAGTTTGCATTAAAATTATCGATATTGATCATTTTAATTCGAATTCGGAATTAAAATTATCAATATTGATAATTTTAATTCAGACTTATAATTAATATTCTCAATATTGATAATTTTAATTGCTAACTTACAGATCGACTCAATTATTGTGTAATGTTTTTCGATAGTTTGAATAAAATTCAATTGATTTCCATGTTTTACTATTCTGATGTTTTGCTTACATAAATTTTCAATGATGAAGTATTTTTTCCGTCATCGCACTAATTATTGTGAAATTTTCAATTCATAAATTTCTGAAACCCTTATTAATAAGAATAATTAATATAACTGAAAGCATTTGAACTAAAAACATTACTGCTCAAAATAACTGTACAGGTTACTTATTACATAAATCATTATTCTAGTATGTAATTATTTAGATAGAGAATAATTGAATAATAATATTAAAATGATACATATACATATAACTATAATCTCAAAATTCATGATTATCATTATCAACAAAATATCAATTGATCAATTAAAATTTAAATAATAAAAAATTACATCAAAATAGGATAACTTGTTTTCCAATAGTGATTCTTTTGAGACTTTAAAGATCAAAGTTACTTATTTGATACAATGTAAAATTGAAACATAAGTTTAATAAATTTATATCATATTCAATGATGATTAATATTTGTATATTATATTTTTAGAGACTGAATTAATTTTATCAGCTTGATGAAAATTTAGCTTCAATAAAATTCAGAAAATTTTTCATAGAACATATATAGTATTAAATAATGGAAATGCGTTTGTTTTCTTGTACCATAATTTTTAAAATGACTAAAAATTTTTATCTATACTCAACAACGCAAACAAAAATTTACTATCATATGTATGACATAGGCAAATATGCGTACAGCTAAAAATTACAAATAGAAATTGATTTCTGCCTAACAAACATGTCAGAAAAATTGTAAAAAATAATATCATGAAAAATAAAAAATGCTCTTAAATCCTATGTTTCTATATGCTGATGGAATTAACATTATCAAAAGTAAAAAAAAATAGATTAAAAAAAAATAATCTCAAATAAAAATTATGTCAAACATAATTCAAAAACAGTAAAAATATTAATTATAATTTAAAACTTAGGTAAAAAATTTTAAGCTTTAAAAAGTAAAACGTCGTGCGATAGTGTAACGTTGGATTGCGTAACAATAGTAAGAAAAATTAAATAAAAGTCAGGACGTTGTAGACCAAATTAATGTTGGTGATACATTTATCTTTTTTATTTTTACTAATATTTTTCTTTCTCATTATTGCTCTAATCAGGTCTAAATTGTTCTATAATAAAATAAAAATCAGGATGTTGTAGACCAAATTGATGTTATGTTTTTTATTTCATTTATTTCAACATGTGACGTTTCGTCAGTTTTATTCTGACATCATCACGCACTTTAAAATATCAATACAAAAACTCAAAGTCCTTAATTTACAAAACATTACTGCGCGTAGTATTTTTAAATATACAAAAATAAAACGGTTTTCATTTTTTTTTTTCATTTAGAGTCCGTAATAAATACAATGAACCACATCCAATTAAATATATTTTAAAAACTCGTCAACAATATGTTTAAAAATTCGTCTATTATTATCCGGTTAATATTGATAAGTAACAAATCATCAAAAATAACCTTCAAAATAAACACGAGGTTTCAGTCCTTGTTGTTTAGAAGCTACTTGTTGTTTGGTAGCTTCTAAACAACCATGACTGAAACCTCGTATTTATTTTGAAAGTTATTTTTGATGATTTGTTACTTATCAATATTGACCGGATAATAATAGACGAATTTTTAAACATATTGTTGACGAGTTTTTAAAATATATTAAATTGGATGTGGTTCATTGTATTTACTACGGACTCTAAAATAACAAAAAAAATTAGGAAAACGGTTGACCCTGAAGGCCATCCCTGCAACTTCCCGCTAATTCCATACTTAAGCACTTAAAATTGCACCAATGACGTTTTTGAGCTCTTCGAGCTCAAAAATACAATTTATGGGTTATTTTGAGCTCTCCGAGCTCAAAGAGATTGCTTTCCTATGCTTTAAAGCTCTTCGAGCTCAAAAGTCTGATAGAGATTTGATAAGATTCTATTTTTTGAATTTTTAAACCGCAATAACTTTTGAATGAATAAACCGATTTCTACGCGGTTAGAAGCATTCGACGCAGTTTTTCAAGCCTCACAAAGGATCTTGAATTTTAAATTGATCGCGCTAAGAATTTTTAGGTTATTCCGAAAAAACACTTTTTTCGGTTTTATATCGTTCACGATATCTCTCGAACGAATCAACCGATTTTGACCGGATTGGTAGCGATCGAAGTGGTTTTTTTAAGGTTAAAAGCTGACAAGTTTTTGGAATTGAACCTTCAAGCCGTTTGAAAGTTATTCCAGAAAAACCACATTTGAAAAAATTTTTTTTTTCAGTTTTTTTAAGATTTCTCAAAATCTATTGATCTGAACCGGTCTAAATAGTTTTCGAAATCTAAGTTTGGTCGAGCCCTTTCGAATGGCACCGACCGCGATAAAATCGGTCAAGCCGTTCAAAAGTTATAAGCGGTTCACATACTTTCAAACACACACACACACACACACACACACACACTCTCGGGGCAGAAGAGATACTGCTACCGGGCGCGTCTCCCCGAGCGGATGGGAGAACGTTCGCTGTCTTTGGATGACACTTAATCTCTAAGTTGATGAGGTACAGCGGGTAGGAGCCAAGCAAAATAACCAAACAAAATACGCTCCCGTGGACAAAACTCTCCTTTAATGGGTGGGTCGCACTAACTGACCTAACAAGACGATCGTTCTCTGCTGTGACCCATTGGGAGTGACCGGAACCTGTATCGTAGTTTCCGACGATGCAGGCCACGGCTGATGTGATCTTGCTCTACCGAGGTGTAAGTTGCAGCAGTGGATCAGGAGCCAGCCACTTCGGGCCTTGATCAGGAAGTACGCAGTGAGTGTTAGAGATCGGAATCTTCACCGCTCCGAGCGAGTCTAGTCCGTCCGTGTATTCCGGGACTGGCTGAGTGTCGGCTAGGCCTCAGGGAACTGGGGTAGGAGTACTATCTCCGAGGGTACACCCGTTCTTAGTTATGGCAACCCGCTCCACTCCGTACGATGCGCTGGTAAATAAAAAAGTATGAGTAATTCAAAGGAAACAAACAAAAGTGGAAACGGGCTACATGCCCAACAAGCAGCGATTGACGCAAGCGCTGAAATGAAGCGTTCGCAAGCGCTCAAACGCCTTGAAAAGCTGATCAGTGAGTTGAATGATTTCGTTCAACCAAAGGTCAACATTCACAAAGAGATTTAATCCAAGATGACTGGTGTAACTAACGCCCTTCAAAGGTTTGAGAAGCTGGACGAGGAGTGGCGCTCATCATTGCAGCGTATATCCCATGCTACACCGAAGAAAGACTGTCAGGCTATCGACGTGACTGACGAAGCAATGGACACCGGAGCTGAAGGTGACGGTGAATCAGTCGCGGAAGACAAAAGTGAAGCCAGCAACAAGTCAGGTAAGAGAAAAAATCGACCTTCTCCTGACCCAACAATCAGCCAAGCCATGAAGAAAAAGGATTTGAAGAAAAGCCCTCCACAAGGAGCGGCAGGGCGAAGCGACGAACAGGAAAAAGCGTCAGTCTGGCAAAAAGTTCAGTCCATGCAAGAGCTGAAGCGACAGAAGAAAGAGATGCTCTCAAAACAGACGTCAAAGGAGCCCCGACCTGAACCCAAGCGAAAGAAACCGCGGAAATGGATCAGACCGGATGCCCTTATCATTCGGCTGACAGAGAAAGCAAAGTACGCTGAGATCCTGCGTCGAATAAAACAGGACGTCCCTGACGACCAGGTCCGCAGTACGGTAGAGAAGATCAATAAGACCAATGCTGGAGATATGCTGATAACTCTTTCGTGGAAAAGCACCGACAGTGGCCAAACATTGAGAAAGACCATTGCAGACATTCTGAAAGAAGACGCAAAAGTAATCTGCAAAGGACCACAGGAGGTAATTGAGATCCGAGACGTCGATGAAGACACAACTAAGGATCACATCCAGGGTGCCCTACAGGAGGAAGCTGGAGATGGCTGTGAGATACCACTAGAGGCAATCAAGATCCGTAAGGCCTATAGAGGTACTCAAATTGCCACAGTAATTCTACCAGCAGCAACAGCACAGAAACTACTGGATGGAAGTAGCAAAATCCGGATTGGTTGGGTTAATTGCCGAATAAGTACAACGAAGAGACCTATTCAATGCTTTGAATGCTGGCATTTCGGACATCATGGATCCCAGTGCAAAAGCAAGGTGGACCGGTCGAAGCATTGCATCAGGTGCGGACAAGAAGGGCACAAGATTGCTGACTGTAAAAATCCCGCCAAATGTGCATTATGTGCTGAGATTGAAAGTGCAGAGAATGTTGCCCACCATGCCGGTACCCATAAGTGCCCGTTATTTCAGGATGCACTCCAGAAGCTGACAAACAAACAAGCATGAGGATACTGCAGCTCAATCTCAACCATTGTGAGGCAGCGCATGACCTGCTCATGCAATCCGTGCGAGAACTAGAGCTTGACTTGGTACTAATAGCAGAGCCATATAAACACCTGAGTACCCAACCCTGGGAATCTGAAAGCACATCCAAAGCTGTCATCTGGTCATGTGGCAAGCTCTCTTTCCAAAATGCAGTCGACAACAGCAATGCCGGCTTTGTAGCAGTATCAGTAGAGGGCATCCGCTTCTATTGCTGTTACGCACCACCTAGCCTCTCTACTGTCGAATTCACCGCATTTCTGGATCGACTTACCGAGGACGCGAAGCATTACCACCCAGTGGCAATAGCTGGGGACTTCAACGCCTGGGCAGTAGACTGGGGTAGCAAGAATACAAACGCGCGAGAAAAGGAATTACTAGAAGCCTTTTCTACATTAGATGTAGTACTGCTCAACAATGGTGACACACCAACCTACACCAAAGGAGACACAAGTTCTATTGTAGATCTCACTTTCGTCAGTGGCAGCCTCACCAGAGGTAATATCAACTGGAAGGTGATGGATACCTACACAGCCAGCGACCACAACGCGATTCTCTGGGAAATATTAAACGCCCAGAGCCCGAGACCTAAAAAGCAACTTAACACCATTGGTTGGAAGGTAAAAACTCTTGACCCAAGGGCATTGTTAGTAGCTCTCAATAGTGACCAGATTAACGCGGGCTGCGCAGAAGAGAAGACCAAGGACCTAATGAAAAGAGTGACCCAGGCGTGTGACGCCAGTATGTCTCGTAGACGTGGCATAAACACAAGACCTTCCGTTCACTGGTGGAACGACCACATCAGCGCCCTTCGTAAAGAGTGTCATCAGAAGAGAAGAATATCTCAGCGTGGCTACCAACGACCTAACTCTGTGGAGCTGGTCGCAGAGTACAAAAAAGCCCGTCCATCCCTGAACAAAGCCATCAAAGATAGCAAAAGAAAATGCTGGAAGGAGCTCATCAACGAGGTGGACAGAGATCTGTGGGGTAGAGCGTATAAGGTGGTCATGACCCATCTTAAAAACCAGCTAATGCCATCACCCACGTGTCCTCAACTCCTACAGAAGATCGTTAACGCGTTGTTCCCCGAACAAAGCAAATTTAACTACCTATTAGCGCAGAATGAAATGGATGACATTCCATCTGTCACAGAGGGAGAACTGATAGAGGCTTTTAATCGTGTAGGGAACAATAAAGCACCGGGATTGGACGGGGTCCCCAATATTGCTTTAAAAACAACTATAAAAGCAGTGCTATCATTGTTCCTGGACGTCTACGACACATGCCTCAAGAAAGGGATTTTCCCTCGGAAGTGGAAGCAGCAACGACTAGTACTACTTCCAAAAGGGAAAAAGCCACCAGAAGAACCGTCATTTTATCGACCACTTTGTATGTTAGACACGGCAGGAAAGATACTTGAGCGTATAATTCACCAAAGAATAGAAGCAGTTGTCGATCCACTCCTGGCAGATAACCAGTATGGTTTTCGGAAAGGACGATCAACCCTGGACGCAATAAACTTGGTTGTTGCAACGGCCAAGGAGGCAATCGAAGGGATCAGATGGAAGGGTGGAGCGAAGAAGTACTGCCTGGTGGCCACTCTGGACATCAAAAATGCCTTCAACTCCGCAAACTGGGACTGCATTATGCAAGCCTTAGAAGAGAAAAACGTACCAGGATACCTACGTAGGATAGTGGCTAGCTACTTCACGGACAGAATCCTGAGATACGACACGAAAAATGGTCCAAAAGAGTACGGTATTACCGGAGGTGTACCCCAGGGTTCTGTTCTGGGTCCACTTCTGTGGAATGTCATGTATGATGGCCTGCTGAGACTGACTCTTCCAAGAAGTGTCAAGCTTGTTGCATATGCAGACGATGTAGCTGTCGTTATCGTTGCGAAACACCTAGATGAGATAAACCACATGTTCGGTATCACCTTTGAGAAAGTTAACCGGTGGATGGATTCAATAAATCTACAACTGGCTAAACAGAAGACTGAGGCTGTGCTTATTACCAGCAGAAAAGTGATAGAGACCATAAAACTGAAAGTCGGAGAACAAGAAATCACATCACAACCATATATCCGATATCTGGGAGTGATGCTTGATGCCCGACTCAACTTTAAGCAGCAAGTCGAACACGTGAGTGCAAAAGCATCAGCAGTGGTAGCTAGCTTAGCACGACTGATGCCGAACGTCGGAGGCCCAAAGCAGAGCAGAAGACTACTACTATCATCTGTAGTCACATCAGTGCTCACTTACGGAATATCTATCTGGGCGGACGGACTAGAAAAGCAAGAATCATGGAGAAAGGCTGGACCAGTCTACCGTCTGAGTGCCTTAAGAGTAGCAAGTGCCTTCCGCACAATATCTATGGAAGCAGTGTGTGTCATTTCCGGAACTTTGCCTCTCAGAGTTTTAGCTGAGGAAAGACGGATCCTTTACCAACGAAAGAAGTCGACCACACTAAGCGCTGAGGAGCTTGGAACAGAAGAGCGGCAGAGGAGCATAAGTAGATGGCAACTACAGTGGGATGCCACAGTGAAGGGTAGGTGGACGCATCGTCTCATACCAAGGATCAACGTTTGGCTAAACCGGAGTCACGGTGAGGTCAACTATTATCTGACACAGATGTTATCAGGACACGGCTGTTTCCGGGCGTATCTCCACTGCTTTAAGCACGATGATACCCCAGAGTGCCCGTCCTGTCCAGGGGTCAATGAAGATGCGGAGCATGTCTTCTCTGTGTGTCCACGTTTCAACCAACAGCGCAATGAGTTAGAGAGGATTCTGAAGAAGAGAACCCAACCAGAGTCAATAGTAGAGGCAATGTTGTCGTCAGAAGCTGCCTAAAATGCCACAAGCATTTTTGCTACAAAAGTGCTTACCGAGTTGCGATCCATTGAGAGGAAAAGAGCGAAAGACCGAATCTAGAAGGAAGAAATAACATCTTAGCCACCAGAAGGATGAGCGGCAGCTTATTCCTCCCCCCGCGAAGAAATGCCTTACGGTGGTACCATGGGGTATCAGAGGATAGAAGAGAAAGGGGGTTTAGGGTTTAGTGGGTAGGGGCATCAGTGTCGAGTTTTAGTATGACGCTGCGTCGAGTCGCTACATATCCAGGCCAACAACTACGCCTAGAATCCGTAAAAAGGATTCCCCCCCCCCAAAAAAAAAAAAAAAAAAACACACCCACACAGCCAGCAAGACGGTGTCTAGCCTAGCAAGAATTATGACGAATACTATTGGACCAAGAACCAAAAAGAGGAGAGTCCTTCTGGAAGCAGTCCATTCGGTACTGCTTTATGGAGCGGAAATATGGGCAGATATATTAAAGCAGAAAACCTATCGGTGGAAAATGGCAGCAGTGCAGCGGCGAGGCGCTCTCAGAGTTGCCTGTGCCTACCGCACGGTTTCCGAAGCGGCTGTATTGGTCATTGCGGGAGCTGCGCCCATCGACCTATTAGCGTTCGAGAGAGCAAGACTCTACGACGCTAAAATCGGTGGCGAAAACATGAAGGAGGCAAAAACGAGGATAAAAACGGAAACGCAGCAAGAGTAGCAGGACCGATGGTCGTCGGGAGAGACAGGCAGATGGACAGCGTGACTGATCCCAAACATCAACGTCTGGCTTTCTCGGAAGCACGGGGACACGGACTTCTTTCTGACCCAGCTACTGACGGGACATGGGCAGTTCAATGCCTATCTATTCAAGATGGGTTTGCACAGCACACCAACGTGCAAATACTTTCCAGACAAAATTGACAACGCCGAGCACACGTTTCTCGAGTGTGATCGATGGAAGGACGATAGAATCTGCACCGAAGAAACAATGGGCACCGCGCTCTCCCCTGAGAGCTTGGTAACCTGCATGATCAAAAAAGAAGAAAACTGGACAGCTGTAGTAGCCTACGCGCAGCGTCTCTTGAAAGAAAAAATCGCAGAAAGGGATTAGAAACCAGTAATAACAAGAAGTAGGTGTCGTGAGGCACAACATGGACTGGATTGAAGTAATGCTAACGCGGTCCTGATCCAGTCTTCCCTGTAACATATATCGGGAAACGAGAGAGGAGGATGTTTAGTCGGTATTGTTGCAAAATAATATTGTCTTCTGAGTCCGACATACCCAGGCACCAACACCTAGTCCTGGCAACAACACCAAGTCCTGGCATACGTAAACGTATTTTACCTCCTCTATAAAAAAAAAAAAAAAAAAAAAAAAAACACACACACACATACAGACACCGTGACAACCTCGCGGGGATAGTCAGGGAAGCTTGTTTTTCATGTACATAGCTACTAACCATAGTCAAATAAATTTTTTCTATTTCTTATTCTGATTTTTGTTCTTTCTGTTTAACGACAACTCTCTATAACGCCTTAAAATGCACGGTCCCTTCAGTGTCGTTGTATAGAGTTTACACTGTATTTAAAAAATACCATGCGCAGTAATGTTTTGTAAATTAAGGACTATGTGTTCTGGTATTGTAAAATTTTTAAGTGCGCGATGATGTCAGAATAAATTTGACGAAACGTCACATGTTGAAATAAATGAAATAAAAAACATAAAATCAGTTTGGTCTACAACATCCTGATTTTTATTTTATTATCGAACAATTTAGACCTGATTAGAGCAATAATGAGAAAGAAAAATAATAGTAAAAATAAAAAAGATAAATACATCACTAAGAAGTCAATTAGCTTTTCAATAGTGTACAAACAGATATATAGCCAAAATGAAACTATAAAGGCACGCACGAGGTATGTTACATGTTGGGATCTATGGATTTATTTTTGAGAAATCCGGCTCTCAGCTTAAGACACTCAATTGTATAGTTAACAAGTACTTTGGTACAATTGATGGAGTCCCGGGTAAATAGTGTCAGGAGATCATGGCTTGGACCAAGCGGAGCTAAGAATTCATTCCGCAGAGCGAAGTATCTGGGGCATTTTTCGATTAAATGAGCCGTCGTTTCAGGTTCATTGAGGCTGCAGACTAGACATGTTGATTGTAGACGGAGTTTGAACGTAATGCCATTAAATGTAATGTTGCAAACATATTTGGTAGCTAGTCTCAGTTAAGCTTCTATAGTAATTGCGTAGTGTGGGCAGCGTTAAAGGTATTTTGCAGGAAAGTATCTGGACTCTTGAAAGAGGAAAGTTTGACAGCTGCTCGTTCTTTTGTAACGGTCCAGGTCTGAGTTAAATAGCTTCTTGGTATATTTAGAGAGTAAGTCGATTCTCTTCACCTTCCAGGTTTCTGGTACAAGACGATCGAGCAGCTGATCAACTCCTAGAGTATTCAGAGTGCTCTTGAGTAACGTCACCCAGTTCATAGTGGGGTCACTCGCTCCATATCTTGTCTCAACTAGTGAGAGTTCGAGCAGCCTAAGGAAACAGATTTTTGGCAGGCGATCGTTGCTGAGTTTTAGAATTTAGTTGGCCTATCTATAAGCAGCGTCAAAGATTTGGACGGTCAGCGGAGAGACACCGGTCTCAAGACGTACAGCGTATCCCGGAGTGCACGAATGGAGTTGTAGTAGTCGTTGCTGATAAAGTTTTATTTCGTAAAGCAGCACAAGAAGAAAAAAAAGAAAATGAACAAGAAGGAAATATTGCTGATGAAATAAAAGTTTCGGGTGATGGTTCATGGGAAAAACGTGGCTTTACGTCACTACTAGGTATCGTTCCTTCAATCGGAAAGTACTCTAATAAAGTAATAGACGTTATTGTTAAATCTAAAGTTTGCAAAGCTTGTGAAAAGTGGGTTGGTAAAGAAAATACAGATGAATATTTAGAATGGTACGAGGATCACCAGACTGAGTGTACGGCGAATCACGAAGGAAGTTCTGGTAAGATGGAGGTTGACGGAGTTATTAAAATGTTTTGACGATCCGATGAAGAGCTCGGTGTAAAATATAAAAAATATATTGGTGATGGGGACTCCAAAACTTATAAAAATTTACTAGAAGCAAATATTTACAATTATGATCCTAAAGTTAAAAAAGATTAGTGCGTTTTACATGTGAAAAAGCGTATCTACAGATGAGTCAAAGAAACTAAAAAAACTTTAACGCAGCTCCAAAATGCTAAAAAAAAAAATGGAAGCTGCTGAAGAAAAATCTGAAAAAACGAAAAAAAATTATAAAGCAGAAAGAAGTTACAACGAAGAAAGGAGTAACTCCGAAGAAAGGGACGACACCAAAAAAAAGCAAGAACACCAAAAAAGGATACCATTGATACCGAGAGCACCAGAGCTACCAAAAGTCTGACACTAACTAATAAATTAATGATCAAACTTAGTACTTATTATGGCTTAGCTATTATGAGAAATGAAGACTCTGTTTAAAATATGAGAAAAGCTATATGGACAACTTATTATCATTTGATATCAACTAATGAAGAGCCCCAGCATTTTTATTGCCCAGAGGGTCCTGATTCCTGGTGCAAGTATCAAAAATTGAAATCTGAAGGTCATGAAGATACGTTTGTTCAGCCACCTGCTTTCGATAAAGACACTGCAAATCTTTTGGAACCAATTTACGAAGATCTGTCATCAGATGATCTTTTGGAAAGATGTTTAGGAAGAAGCACACAGAATAATAACGAGGCTCTTAATCATTGTGTTTCGAGTTTTGCACCGAAACATATTTTTGTAGGCCAAAAAACGTTAGAAATTTCTGCATTCACTGCAGTATGTATATTTATCGAAGGATTTTTCCCAGTACTAAAAATATTAGAAGTCATGGACGCTACGCTCGGCCCGTGCGCTGTCGCATTTGCAAAATCTTACAATAAATCTCGGATTGCAAAAGCGGAAAATGCCACAGCAATGTCATCGAAAGAAGCCCGAAAGAGTCGAAGAGCGAACAAAGTTGCGGAGAATAATGCCTATGAAGAGGATGAAGGCATATTATACGCTCCAGGCATAGACGATTGACGTAAGTATATGTTTTTCTCAAAACATTGTTTTTCTGGTCGGCCTGGGTCCTAACTTTTTTTCTACTGAACCGATTGCTTTCAAATTTTAACAGGCTGTTCTACACATTTATAGTTCTCGTCGGTACTAACGAGAATTTTTTTTCACCTCTAACTTTGTATTTTACAACCCTTTCTTTGCTAAAATAAAAGGACTTTGTTTTTCAAAGTCCGCCATTTTGTTACTTACCCTTGAAATTTAACTTCAGTAATTCCGACCAGAATGACATGTCTATAGATTAAGAATAATCAAGAACATTTGATTTCAGATAACATCAAGAGCCAAAATCACCCGGGCCACCTACATGCATTTTTTTTGAGGTTCCAACTTCGAGTGAGAATAATAACAGTAATAAACTAATAAATTTTTTTAAATAAATTTTTTTTATAATTTCAAAATGTAAATAAAAACACTAAATAATCAAGATAATTCATTTTTGTTTTCCTATAAAAAACCAACTTCCAAAGAAGTCATGAAAATAGGCATAAGTTACCAGACTACTACCTTAACAATTTAGTTTTGAAATTTACTTAAAATATTAGATGGTATTTATTTATTAGAATTTACATAAAATATTATTTAGAATTTATTTATCAGAAATATTTAGATTGCTATTAAGAAAATTTTTAAGAATTTATTTAAAATAATATTCGGAATGAATTTAAGAACAATCGAGAAAAGTCCAGAATAAAAATAAGAATAAAATTAAGAATAAATTCAAGAACAAGTCAGAAATAAAAGTACTAAATGTTTAATTAATGAAACCAGGAATTATTTCGGTTCGTTAATTTACTACGTAGGCAGAGTCTGGATTGACTACTTGGAATAATTTCGGTTGGTCAGTTCATGACTTCGGTGCCATGTAGAACAAATTGTCTTTGGTAATTGATTTTGAGCTGATTTATTCAATTGATTGCGCATTTTAAAATCAGTAAATTATTTTGTTAAAATTTTAGTAAAATTAGTAAAATAATTGATAATAAATTTTTGATTGTCAAAATTAAATTGTTTAAGGAAAATTCGAGTCAGGAAATAGTTATTAATATTGATGTGGAAATTGTTTAAGAAGATATTTCACTTGAAAATTTTGGTTGAAAAATTAAATCAGCGAGTTGTGCAACAAAGACGGAAGACCGAGCGAGAGAGTCAGCCATCTTGTCTCGCGCGAAAACGCTGAGAATATAATCCTCTGTTAAAATAAAATAAAATAAATGCTAAGTTTTTCAATAAAACACAATAGAAAGTAAAATTAAATAATTTAGGTAAAATAAAACTCGGTTATTCAAGGACAAGTGAAATAGTTTAGTCAAAATAAATCAAATAAAATTAATTGATAAATTTTCAGTTCAAAAAATTAAGTTCTTAATTAAAAACAATAATTCATAAACTCTGGGAAAATAATTCGGACTAAAATTATAAACGATCTAATAAAATACTTGATAAATTCTGGTAAAATAAATTAGACAAAGTAAAATAATTTAACGAAACAATCTACAAAATTAAATTGAGTAAATTCAGTAATAATAAAATTTTTAAATCTCGGAAGTAACAAAACATTGTTGGCAGATTATTAAGACCTCTGTGAATAGATTTTAATCTATTAATTCAAGATACGAAGACCTCGTGGTATTTAATTTAATATTAATTTAATTTAATTAATTAATTTAATATTAAATATTTAATTGCTGTATTATTAAGAACACAACATTAAATTCATTAGGAATTTTAAATCGATAAAAGAAAATTTGGATTAAGAATTTTATAAATAAGTTAGAAATTCGGATTTAGTGAATTAATGAATAGAATAAATGGATCTAGTTATTTAATCGGATCTCATTTAATTTTGGGAAATTAATTTTTGTTAAATTGAAAGTAAATCTGTAAATTAACTTGTAAAATCATGGGGAAATATTTAGTGTGTTTGGAAAATTAATTAATAGCGTAGGTGTGTAGAATTATCAATTGTAGTGTTGCCTAGGGATTCATGGTATCCTCCCCTGCTTCCCGGGCACACTAAGAAACCGCTGTATAGACGGCTGGTTTGGGGTACAACGGTCGTAAGTTAGAAACCGCGATATGGACGCTCCACTAGAGGGTATCATCGGGATTAAGTTTATTTGATATTTTGTAAGGGGTTTTCTTTTGTAATCAGGGTTGGTTAAATAAAATACATTGTTAAAATGAATTTCTTTTAATAAATTCTGTATCCTTCCTAATAATCTCTCACGACCCTGTGTCATCACTCCATGCTTGGTCCAGTTTCTGGATACTGTGTGAAAAATCCAGTGGCGCCCTATATAAATTTTAGAGGTGACCAACAGAGCGGTGGATCCCCGTTTCAATATATTACTCGTACTCAGAAAAATATACAAATAATAAAGTGAGAATAGGAGAAGATTCATAAATATGGATGACATGCAAATTCGTAAAACATTCAACATTTTTAAAATTAAAAAATGTTATGAAGCGGGAAAGAATAAGAGTTACGGCAAGTATTACGTGAAGCGTTCCACATTCACGTAACAGGGTGATTGGGAGGATAGCTTGCGAGAAAATTCGTCGAGAAACATCGCCAAATTAGTGGTGATTTAGGTTAAAAAAAAATTTCATCATTTAACTGAAGATCACTAAGAGAAACGAAGCTGTAAATTTGAGTACTTCTAATAAATTTTATCATGCATTGACTAGAAGCCAGTGTCCCACCAGTCACATGTGACTGGTGGGATACATTTTAAATGATCTTCAAAACTATATTTTGGATTTTTTGACAATTATAAGAAGTATAAATCATTTTTAACATGTTAATTTTTACTTCTACATAGAAAAGAAATTGGACAATTCAGATTTGAAGTTATGAAAACAACTTTTCTATCTTTTTTTGTGAATGGTGGGACATGTGATGAGCTTATGTTCAAATACGAAATATACAAAAACTAACGTATCTTTTCGTTTGAATCGAACATAATTAATTTTTAACTTCCCGCTAAAAATCTCAGATTTTTTTATTTAATTCTTCTTTTTAAATATAATGAATCACTAGCTGGAATTGATAAGATGATTCAAAAAACGTGTTGCCTATTTGTAAAGTACATACTTTTAATAATAAATTGAGACTAAATTAGAATTAACTAGAGAAAATTGTAAATTTTAGTCATTTCCTTATTTTGCATGGAATGATCCTTATGTTGACCTCGAGCCTGTTGATGGTACAGTAGTCTACAAGGATGTCAAGGGCCGTTTGCACCAACCATTCTCCTGACCGTTATCACAAGGTCATCTGCGTATAAAAGCATCAATAAGTCATAGTATCTGTTAAGTTGGATGCCAGATAGATCTTTATTTCTGAAGTAGGAAACAATGTCCGTGATAAATAAAATGAACAGGAGAAGGCTCAAGTTTTCTCTTTGGAGTACACCGGTTGTCACTTCGACAGGGCTCGAGTAATCACCCTTTGCTCTGACGCACATTGTCGCTTTATTGTAGAGGCTCCGCAAGATGTTGATTAGTTTTATTTTTACGCTAACCCCAATATCCAGAAGTTTAGGCCAAAGCAGGTTGTTCGGAATAGAATTAAATGCCCTTCGACAGTCAACAAAAATACCGAAGCAGGATGTCTTAGTTGAAGAGTGATTTGTAGAGTGAAATTGCGAAATTTCGAGGTCCTAGGAAGCTTCCCTGACTATTCCCGCAATGGTGTCTGTATGTCTATATGTATGTATGTATGTATGTATGTATGTATGTATGTGTGTGTGTGTTTTTTTTTTCCTTAGGGGAGGGGGGAAACCTTTTTACGGATTCTAGGCATAGCTGTTTGACCTGGATATGTGGCGTGTCGACGGAGTGTCATACTAAAACTTGACGCTGATGCCCCTACCCACTAAACCCTAAACCCCTTTCTCTTCTATCCTCTGATCCCTCATGGTACCGCTTTAAGGCATTTCTTCGCGGGGCGAGGAATTTGTATGTATGTGTGTGTGTGTGTGTGTATCTGTGTGCGTGTGTGTATGTATTTTTTTTTTGTTTTAAGGGGGGGAATCCTTTTCACGGATTCTAGGCATAGTTGATTGGCCTGGATATGTGGCGACTCGACGCAGTGTCATACTAAATCTCGACGCTAGCGCCCCTACCCACTAAACCCTAAACCCCTTTGCCTCTTTCCCCTAATCCCTCATGGAAACCGCCGTTAGGCATTACTTCGTGAGGGGAGGATCTAGCTACTGCTCTTTCTTCTGGTAGCTAAGGTGTTATTTTACCTTTCTTCTAGTTGTTGTCATTTGCTCTTCTTCTTTCGATGGAACGCAAGTCCAAGAGGACTTCTGTTGCAAATGTGCTGATGGTGTTCCAGGAGGCTCTTGATGACAACATTGCTTCTACTATTGTCTCTGGTTGGATTTTCTTCTTTAGGATCATCTCCAGCTCATCTCTCTGTGGGTAAAATCGTGGGCACTCAAAGAAAACGTGCTCCGCGTCTTCATTGATTCCTGGGCAGGACGGGCACTCCGGTGAATCATCATGCTTGAAGCGGTGAAGATACGTCCGAAAACATCCATGTCCTGACAACAACTGCGTCAGATAGTAATTGACCTCGCCATGACTTCGGTTTAGCCAAACGTCGATCTTTGGTATGACGGTGTGTCCATCTCCCTGTTGTTGCGGCGTCTCACTGCGATTGCCATCGTGCGATGCTGTTCTGCTGTTCTTTAGCTCTGAGTTCCTCGGCACTTTATGCGGTTGTCCTCTTTCGTTAGTAAAGGTTCCGTCTTTCCTCAGCTGGGACTCTGAGCGGCAAAGTTCCGGAAATGACACACACTGCTTCCTCTGATATTGTTCGAAAGGTGCTGGCTACTCTTAGCGCGCTCAGTTGGTAAACTGGACATGCTTTCTTCCATGATTCTTGGATCTCAAGTGCGTCGGCCCAAATGGATATACCATATATGAGGACCGATGTAATTACTGATGATAGCAATGACCTCCTTGTCTGCTTCGGACCACCGATGTTGGGCATCAATCGTACTAGGTTAGCTACTTCTGCTGATGCTTTGGCGGTCACGTGTTCAACTTGTTGTTTGAAGTTAAGTCGGGCATAGAGCATCACTCCCAGATATCGAATGAATGGTTGGGATGTGATTTCTTGGTCTCCGACGTTTAGATTGATCGTTTCCACCACTTTTCTGCTAGTGATAAGTACAGCCTTGGTCTTCTGTTTAGCCAGTTGTAGATTTACTGTGTCCATCCACTGGTTAATTCGCTCAAAGGTGATAGCGAACATATGTTTTATCTCATCAAGATGCTTGGCGACGATTACTACGGCTACGTCGTCCGCGTACGCTACCAGTTTGACATTTCTTGGTAGTTTCAGTCTCAGCAATCCGTTGTACATGACATTCCAGAGAAGTGGACCGAGAACAGAACCCTGCGGTACACCTCAGTAACATCATACTCCTTTGGACCATTCTTCGTGTCATATCTCAGGACTCTATCGGTGAAGTAGCTAGCGACTATCCTTCGTAGGTATCCTGGTACGTTCATCTCTAGAAGGGCTTGCATGATGCAATCCCAGTTGGCGGAGTTGAAGGCATTTTTCATGTCTAAAGTTGCCACCAGGCAATATTTCTTCGTTCCCCCCTTCCATCTGGTACCGGCGATTGCGTCTTTGACAATACCGACAACCAGGTTGATCGCGTCTAGGGTTGATCGTCCTTTCCGAAATTCGTACTGATTGTCTGCTAAGAGTGGATCGACAACTGCTTCTATCGTTTGGTGGATTATACGTTCTAGTATCTTACCGGCTGTATCCAGCATGCAGAGTGGACGATAAGATGACGGTTCTTCCGGTGGTTTTTTTCCTTTAGATAATAGTACCAGCCGTTGTTGTTTCCACTTCCGAGGAAAAATCCCTTCCTTCAAGCAGATGTTGTAGACGTCGAGGAATAACGCTGGCGCTGCTTTAATAGATGTTTTCAAGGCAATGTTAGGGATTCCGTCCAATCCCGGTGCTTTATTATTCCCGACGCGGTTACAAGCTTCCATCAATTCTTCTTTCGTGACAGGTAGAATATCATTCAGTTCGTCCTGTGTCAACAAATAGTTGACAACGCGCTGTCGTGGAAACAGCGCAGTAACGATCTTCTGTAAGAGTTGAGGACACGTAGGAGACGGCATTGGCTGATATTTCAGGTGTGCCATGACTACCTTGTAAGGTCTACCCCACAAGTCTTTGTGCAACTCGTTGATTAGCTCTTTCCAGCAGTTCTTCTTGCTATCCTTGATGGCTTTGTTTAAATGTCGACGAGCTTTCTTGCATTCTGCGACTAGTTTCGCTGAGTCAGGTCGCTGATAACCACGCTGAGATATTCTTCTTTTCTTGAGACACTCTTTCCGTAGGAAGCTGATGTGTTCGTTTCACCAGTGAACCGAAGGTCTTTGGTTCATCCCGCGTTTACGGGGCATGCAGGTGTCGCAAGCCTGGGTCACTCTCTTCATCAAGTCCTTGGTCATTTTTTCTTCTTGGCTTCTAGTTCGGCTTCGATGGAGGCACCAGAGGTTTTTCTGGGGGCAGTTTCCTGCGCTCCTTCTTCTTGTTCTTTCTGGACTGCACGTTTTCCCAGCCTGGCTTCTTGTTCTGTTCACCAGAGTTTTGTGGAAGATCCTTAACCACTCGCTTCTTTTTGATGGGATGACCAGGTCCAAGGTCTTTCAGCTTCTTAGGAGTATGAAAAGCTTCACCTTCGGGAGAACGAATTTTTCTTTTCAACTTCCTCAGGATGCGGCCGTCTTGGTCAAAGGATTCAGTCTCTGCCGTTGTGATAGTTTCACTTTCTTCTTCAGTGACTGATTCTCCGTCGTCTTCGGCTCCACTGTTCATCGCTTCTTAATATAAAACAACCACGTCGTTTGCCGCCAGTACGGTCAAAATCGGTTTATTCGTTCGTCGGTTATCTTTGACGAAAGAAAACCGAAAAAATTCGTTTTTCGGAATTATTCCAAAATTTTTCGCTCTATCAATAGAAACATAAAGATTCATTAGGAAACTTAAAAAACTGCATCAAATGCCGCATTGCGTGAAAATGGATTCATTCATCCAAAAGTTATTGCGATTTGAAAATTCAAAAAATAGTTTATCACCGAACTTCTCCAAACTTTTGAGCTCGAAAAGCTCAAAAGCATACAAAAGCTATTTTTTGAGCTCGGCAAGCTCAAAATAATACACAAATTGTATTTATGAGCTCGAAGAACTCAAAAACGTCATATGTGCAATTTCAAGCGTTTAGGTATAGAATTGGCGGAAAGTTGCAGGGATGGCCTTCAGAGTCAACCGATTTCCTAATTTTTTTTTTTCAGATTTGTGACTGCAAATTTCCCGATTTTTTTGGTTTTTTTCAAATTTTAAACCGTTAACGGGGCAAGAAAACTTCAGATTCAAATACAGCGGAACAAAATTCATGGAAATTATACTTAATCTAAGACCAAAAAAAATTTTCATCTCAAAAACTTTAATTTTCCGTGATTTATTGCAATTTTTTGAGTTTTTTAACTTCCCGCTAAGAAAATCGAAGATTTTCAAAAATCGGGAAGTTATTGGTTGTACCCCGTTTTTCGAAAATCGAATTTTCATCAGATCTCGACGTTTTGAGGTCCTAGGAAGCTTCTCTGACTACTCGAGCGAGGT
This sequence comes from Cotesia glomerata, assembly GCF_020080835.1. NCBI lineage: Eukaryota > Metazoa > Arthropoda > Insecta > Hymenoptera > Braconidae > Cotesia > Cotesia glomerata. The sequence goes on along the minus strand of NC_058167.1, from coordinate 5,536,443 downwards.
TGTCACTATGTCACTATGTCTGTATGTATGTGTGTGTGTGTGTGTGTGTGTGTGTGTGTGTGTGTGTGTGTGTGTGTGTGTGTGTGTGTGTGTGTGTGTGTGTGTGTGTGTGTGTGTGTGTGTGTGTGTGTGGGTGTGTGTGTGTGTGTGTGTGTGTGTGTGTGTGTGGTTGTGTTTCTTAGGGTGTGCCAAAATGTAACATCCGTTGAGAACATTTTAAAATTGGAATTTTGAGTTCCGCTTTTAACAGGGGCTGCGTTCGGGCATTTCCTGAGATATTTTGGTGTGAGACGATGTATTTGATTTTCATAGAATTTTGTTGGATTTTTTGAGCAAAAATAAATTCCAGTTACAAACTTTTAGTTTTATATTTTAGATATTTAGTTCTTAGAAATATTTATTTTAGAAAAAGAACGTATTTTTTTTTATTAGTTTTTAAATGTGAAAAACACATTTAAGGCACATTTGTGCAGCTAGAATAAGAAAGCCTGTATAGGCTTGATTTTATGACCTTAGGTACTTGAGTTGTACAAAGGACTCTCTATTTTATACTGTACAGTACAACCAAATATTACGGTCTTAGTTAAGAAGAAAAACATGTGTTTTACTAAAGACAATACAGAGGGCCATATTAAATGCCATATTAAAGCAAATTTTAAGGGAGTTGGGAAAGAACGGATAGGGGAAAGGGGGGGACCTACTCAGTGGGAATTTTTCCGTAATTGAAAAAATAATCAGACAGCCCAGACTGGGAATTAAACCCAGATCTTTCAGTTACGCGCCAAGGGCTCTACCAGTTAAGCTATCCGAGACAAGTACTGACTACTTTATTCAGTCACGTATATAAGACTCACCGAGTAAACAACACCACTGTCCATCTTACGGTAAAGAGCCATATTAAAGCAAATTTTAAGGGAGTTGGGAAAGAACGGATAGGGGAAAGGGGGGGACCTACTCAGTGGGAATTTTTTAGACCTCACAATAAAATAGTTTTTAACATTATAGTCAGTCTGCGACTAAACTCTGTCAAGTAACGACACTTCTCTCGATACGATTCCTTTTTAAATAAAGATTCTATTTGAATCACTCTATGTGGATAATGATATTGTTTTTCACTTTATTCATTATTAATCCTATTCATATCTTCCTAAAGGTTATGGACCCAGATAACGCGAAGTGATTTAAATCGAAAATTGATTCTATTTATTTAATAACGGCTTGTGTTGAAAATCAATTTTGTAAGTTTAAAAGTGACAGTTGATTATCACACGTACATTGTTAAGGCCATTTTATAAGGGTGCCTCCCACTTTTTTAAAAAATAAAGTGGCGCCGCCTGGTGGCCAAAACCGGTACTAAAAATCTCCAGCGCGTTAAAATCTTCTAAATTAAATTAAAATTATAATGAATCGATGAATATTAATAAAATTAACTTTAAAAATAATTAAGACAATATTTTGATATTTTAAAATTAAAAAAAGGTTTTTAAAAATGAGAAAATCCGTAAAAATCGTGATTTATAATTACGTTGACCTTGAGCTGTCAATGTCGTATTTATTTTTGAGATATTATTAAAAAATAATAAAGACATTGATTAAAAAAAGGCCAACGAATCTCGGATTTTGCAAGTATTAAAAATATATTAAAAATTACTTATTATTATTATAACACACAATTGGATGTAGTCTCAATAATAAATTTTATGTTGGCGTTTGATATTTAGTAACTTTTTTGGTCAGATGTAAACATTAGGCTTGTATTCGTTTTGCGCATGTCCGATACACAGGCGCCGCAGCGGGAAAATTCAACTGAATGGAATTCTTTATTTTTAATCTAATATGACACATTCGCATAAAAATTATAGTCCCAACATAACAATTACAGCATAATAATAATAATGATGACTATTTATGAAATAGAAAATGAAAAATTATTGTTAAAATAAATTCACACGTTTCGATTTGATAAACATGAATTTAGTTTGAAAAATATTAATTACAAAAATTTTTTTTTCTACTCTATCAGTAGATCGATATTAAAATAAGCTGACATTTACATTTAATTATAATAAAAAAATAAAAAGACCATTCAGCAGTCGAAATGAAAGTAAATTTACCATATTGAATTTTAAAAATTTCTGTTCATACTTATTTCAGTACAAAAACTTTTTTATTTCCCGCTAAGAAAAATTGAAAATTTTTTAAAATTCGGGAAATTATTGGTTTTATCCCGTATTGCGAACAATCTAGTTTTCATCAGATCTCGACGTTTTCAGTTCCTAAGAGGCTTTCCTGACTATTCCCGCGATGGTGTCCGTCCGGTATGTATGTGTGTGTGTGTGTGTGTGTGTGTGTGTGTGTGTGTGTGTGTGTGTGTGTGTGTGTGTCTGTGTGTGTCTGTGTGTGTGTCTGTGTGTATCAGGGTGGCGCAAAAGCGACTATTTTTTTTCGAGTCTCGAGTGAAAAAATGTCAGTTTTTGATGTTTTAAGAGTTTTATCCAAAGGACAGCTCAAAAAAAAATTTTTAAGAGGTCGCTCCAAATTTTTTTAAATTTCAAAAATCGTCCAAAATTGAATTTTTTTTATTTTTTAATCTTTTTTGTCGTTAGGGTAAAGTCACCAGTACCCAGCCCCCTACCTATTTCCAGTCCCCGCCATAAGGAAACTATAGTTTTCTATGGCATATACTATTGAATGCTAGAAATAGGTCGGGGGCTGGGTACTGGTGACTTTACCCTACGTCATAATTTTATAGACCAAAAAAAAAAAGTTCCTGAAAGTTTCAGTTCAAAATTTTAATTTTAAAAGGTTGCTCATGATTTTTTTTTAATTTCAGAGTCAAAAAATGCTAATCCAATTAAATAGTCACTGATGTACCATAAATGTCGAGAAAAACTTTTTAGTGCTGCTGAACCTAACTTTTGATTTCGTTCTTTGAATTGAACCAGATCTTTTAGTAATTGTAAATCAATTCTCGGGACTACAGTAGGAATTTGGCGTTGCCATTAAATTTCGTGAAAATTTGAATCGATTCAGTTCTCTAGATTTTGAGAAATCTGAAAAATAAAATTTTCAAAAAATGATTCTTTTGGAATAACTTCTAAACGGCTGCATCGATCAATTCAAAAAACTAATCCACGCTTAAACTTGAGAAACCACGTCAGTCGATTGCCATCAGTCCCGTCAAAATCAAATGATTCGTTCGGGAGTTATCGAAAACGAAAAATTTCGAAAAAAAGTGTTATTTTACATAACTTCGACATTTCTCTTTGGATCGTTTTTGATGAAATGAAATAATTATAAGAGTTCAAAAAACCACGTCGATCGCCGCCCAAAACGTGAAAATTGGTTGATTGGTTCGTGAGTTATCGTTGTCGAAAAAAATTGTAAAAAGTGAATTTTTCAATTTCTCCAAATTTTTTTGTATGATAAATTTTTTTTAAAAAATAAATCATAGGATTCGAAAAACTGCGTCAAAAGCTGCAAACCGTGTGAATATTGGTTTATTCATTCAAAAGTAATTGGAGTTTGAAAATTTTAAGAACAGTGTGTTATGAAACTTCTATCAGACTTTTGAGCTCGAAGAGCTCAAAAGCTTAGAACATCCAACTCTTTGAGCTCGGACAGCTTGAAATAACATATCAACTATATTTTTGAGCTCCATGAGTTCAAAAACGTCATAAGTGCAATTTTCAGCGCTGAGATATGAAATTAGCGGGAAGTTGCAGGAATGGCCCTTAGGGTCAACCGTTTTCTAGATTTTTTTTATCATGAATTGATGATCAAATTTGCTTTATCGGGTTTAATGAGGAAAAATTTGTTTTTTTCGGATTTTCCTGAATTTGACCCTTATTTAATTTTAAAGTGGCCGTTTTAAAACTTGTTTTGTCCTGAAAAATTTTTTTTTATCATTAGTGGTTCCCGAGTTATTTCTGTAAAGATTTTAAAAAGAATGAATTTATGATAACATTGATGAGTCGTTGATGCGCGCGCAGCCTAGTCTCATTCAGCTGCGGCGGAAAAATAATAATTTTTTATCACGTTATAACTCAATAAATAATAAAAGTAGGTGAAAAGTGATTCATTTCTTAATTAAGTATTTTGATGCGAGCTATCTGAATTTTTTATTAATTTTCATCTATCGGTAATAATTTTCTCGTAAATTGCATTTAAACAATTAAATTGTTAATAACAAAAAACTGGGCCACCTGGCGACTTTTTAATTATCAAAATCGAATTCCTCGCATCAAATTACGTAGATTAGAGTTTAATAATCTCATCGAGCTCATTTTTCATACACTACTATCTATAGTGGTGAAAGGACTATAAAGCATAAATTTTTAGAGTTGAAAATTTCAACTGAATTAACTTTTTTATTTTTTCCCTAAGCATCACAATTAATTAAAAATCAGAGTCCCAAAATAAAAATTACACCATAATAGTAATGATTATTCATATAATAATACAAAAAAAATATGATAAAAAAATTAAATGGTGTTTTAGAGAAATCAACACTGGTTGATTTGCTCAGGAGATATCGCAATTTCAATACAGTTTTATCACTGAGCTCGAAAAATTTAAAACTTTGTAAGAATATTTAGTTTTTGGAGCTTGAATATATAGCGAGAAGTTTTAGGAATGGCCTGCAAGGTTCACCATTTTCCAAATTTTTTTTTTTTTAACTTCCCACTGAAAATCTCAGATTTCCAAAAATCGGGAAGTTATTGTTTTCATCCCGTTTTGCAAAAATCGAGTTTTCATCAGATCTCGACGTTTGAAGGTCACAGGAAGCTTCCCTGACTACCCCCGCGATGCTGTCACTATGTCTGTATGTATGTATGTGTGTGTGTGTGTGTGTGTGTGTGTGTGTGTGTGTGTTTGTTTTTTTTTTTTTTTTTTTTTTTGTAGGGGGGGGACTCCTTTTTACGGATTCTAGGCATAGCTGTTTGGCCTGGATATGTGGCGACTCGACGCAGCGTCATACTAACTCGACACTAACGCCCCTACCCACTAAACCCTAAACCCCTTTTCCTTCTTTCCTTTAATCCCTCATGAAAACCGCCGTCAGGCATTACTTCGTGAAGGGAGGATCTAGCTACTGCTCTTCCTTCTAGTGACTAAGGTGTTAACTATCTTCCTTCTATCTTCTGCTATTTGCTCTTTTTCTTTCGGTGGAACGCAAGTCTTTAAGGACTTCTGTTGCAAACGTGTTGGTAGCGTTCCAGGCAGCTTCTGATGACAAAATTGCTTCTACTAGTGAATCTGGTTGCATTCTCTGGTTCAGGATCCTCTCCAGTTCTTCACGCTGTGGATCGAAACGAGGACATACAAAGAAGACGTGCTCCGCGTCTTCAGCAGCTCCTGGGCAGGACGGGCACTCCGAAGAGTCATCGTGCTTAAAGCGGTGTAGATACTCTCGAAAACACCCATGTCCCGACAACATCTGCGTAAGATAGTAATTGACCTTACCGTGATTCCGGTTAAGCCAAATGTCGATCCGAGGTAAGAGACGGTGCGTCCACCTACCCTTCTCTGCAGCATCCCATTGTAGTTGCCATCGGCCTATGCTCTTCTGCCGTTCTTCAATTCTAAGTTCTTCAGGGATCAGTGCAATTGACCTTTTTCGTTGGTAAAGGGCCCGTCTTTCCTCTGCTAGAACTCTAAGAGGTAGGGTTCCAGCAATGACGCACACTGCTTCTTCTGATATAGTGCGGAAGGCACTAGCTACTCGTAGGGCACTCAGTCAGTATATTGGTCCAGCTTTTCTCCATGATTCTTGGGTTTCCAGTGCATCAGCCCAAATGGATATTCCGTAAGTGAGCACTGATGTGACTACTGATGACAATAGTAGCCTCCTGCTCTACATTGGGCCTCCGATGTTAGGCATCAGCCGTGCGAGACTAGCCCTCACTACTGACGCTTTGGCACTGACATGTTCCACCTGCTGTTTGAAGTTGAGTCGTGCATCCAGCATCACTCCCAGATAACGGATAAATGGTTGTGATGTGATTTCTTGTTCTCCGACTCTCAACTTTATGGTTTCTACCGTTTTTCTGCTGGTGATGAGCACTGCCTCGGTTTTATGCTTGGCTAGTTGCAAGTTCATCATGTCCATCCACAAATTGACTCGTCTGAATGTAATATCAAATGCCATTTCTATCTCTTCGAGGTGCTTTGCGACAATCACGACAGCTACGTCATCCGCATATGCTACAAGTTTGACTCCCGTAGGCAATGCTATTCTCAGGAGGCCATCATACATGATGTTCCATAGCAGAGGACCTAAGACTGATCCCTGTGGCACTCCTCCGGAGATTTCGTACACTTCCGTACCATTCGTCGTGTCATATTTCAGGAGCCTGTTCGTGAAGTAGCTCGCTACTATTCTGCGAAGGTATCCTGGTATGTTTTTTTTCTTCTAGAGCCCGCATAACGCAGTCCCAGTTAGCGGAGTTGAAGGCATTCTTGATGTCCAAAGCAGCCACCAAGCAGTATTTCTTCTTTCCACCTTTCCATCTCGTTCCAGCGATTGCATCCTTGGCTATATCAACAACCAATTTGATAGCATCCAGAGTTGACCGTCCTTTTCGGAAACCAAACTGGTTCTCTGCTAGGAGTGGATCGACTAAAGCCTCTATTCTCTGATGAATTATGCGCTCGAATATCTTGCCGGCCGTGTCTAACATGCAGAGTGGTCGGTAGGATGACGGTTCTTCCGGCGGCTTTTTCCCCTTCGGAAGTAACACTAGCCGTTGCTGTTTCCACTTCTGGGGAAAAGTCCCTTCCTTCAGGCATGTATCGTAAACGTCCAGGAATAATGTTGGTGCTGCCCTAAGGATTGATTTTAGAGCAATATTAGGAATTCCGTCCAATCCCGGCGCCTTATTATTCCCTCCTTGATTTCCTGCCTCTATCAACTCGTCCAACGTGATAGTTGGGATGTCTTCAGAATTGAGCTGCTCCAACTTGCAGGTGAATACCAGCTGTTGGGGAAACAACGTAGTAACAATCTTCTCTAGGAGTTGTGGACACGTAGGTGATGGCATTGGTTGGCATTTCAAGTGGGTCATAACCACCTTATACGGTCTGCCCCATGGATCTTTCTCGACTTCTGCGACCAGTTCCTTCCAGCAACGTCTTTTGCTTTCTTTGATGGCTCTGTTCAGTTCTCGACGGGCCTTTTTATACTCTGCCAACAGCTCTGCGGAGTTAGATCGTCTGTAGCCACGCTGAGACTTTCTTCTTTTTTTAAGACACTTTGAGCGTAGAATGCTAATGTGATCGTTCCACCAGTGCATTGAAGGTCTTGAATTTATGCGACGTTTCCGAGACATACTAGCGTCGCAAGCCTGGGTGACTCTTCTCATTAGGTCCTTGGTCTTCTCTTCAGCAGTTTCTACGATGATCGGATTGCAGTCTAAGGCTACTACTAAAGCAGTGGGGTCGAGAGACTTAACTTTCCACCCAACCGCGCTAGCGCTCCTGTTGTCTCTTGTTAGTTTCTGGCCAGTTGATATTTCCCATAGTATCGCACTATGGTCGCTGGCTGTATAGATGTTCAATACTTTCCAAGAAAAACCTCTTCAAGCTAAGCAACTGCTGACAAATGTAAGGTCGACAGTTGAGTTTGCCTCTCCTTTAGTATACGTTGGCGTGTCACCGGTATTAAGAAGGATCACGTCCAGAGTGGCCATTGCCTCGAGAAGTGCTTTTCCACGTGTATTAGTGAACTTGCTGCCCCAGTCTGTTGCCCAGGAATTGAAGTCACCAGCTATTGCCACGGGAAAGTGTTTTCTTGCGTCTTCAGTTAGCCGATCAAGGAAGTCTTCAAAATGGTCATTAGAGAGACTAGGTGGTGCATAGCAACTGTAGAAGCGGATGCCATCTACCCATGCTGCTACGAAGCCAGCTTCTTTATTGTTGACTGTTCTCTGAAAAGGACATTTACCGCAGGACCAGATGACGGCTTTGTTAGTGCTGTCAGATTCCCAGGGTTGGTTACTCAGATGTCTATAAGGCTCACTTATAAGTGCTACATCTGCCTCTAATTCGCGCACAGTTTGCATGAGCAGGTCATGCGCAGCCTCACAATGATTGAGGTTGAGCTGCACTATCTTCATGTTCTTGGCTTCGTTATCTTCTGGAGCGCTTCTTGGAAGATGGGGCATCTGTTCGTGCCTGCATGGTGAGCCGCCTTTTCTACGCCGTGCCGTTCAAAGCACAGTGCACATTTAGCTGGATTTTTACAATCAGCAATTTTGTGTCCTTCTTTTCCGCACCTTATGCAGAGTTTAGACCGGTCGACTTCGCTTTTGCACTGCGATCCGAAGTGCCCAAAGTGCCAGCATTTGAAGCATTGTATGGGTCTTTTCGTTGCTCTCATTCGGCAATTAGACCAGCCTATCCTTATTTTGCAGTTTTCCTCCAGTAACTTTTGTGCTGCAGCTGCTGGTAGTGACACTGTGGCTGTCTGTGTACCCCTAAAGGCTTTACGGATCTTGATTGCCTCTAGTGGGATTTCACAACTTTCTCCAGCTTCCCTCTTTAGAGCGGTCTGAATATGCTCTTTCGTCGTGTCGTCATCGGCATCTCGGATCTCGATGGTCTCCTGTGGCCCTTTGCAAATCACTTTGGCCTCCTCCTTAAGGATGTCCGCGATCGTCTTTTGCAGACCTTGGCCTTTGTCAGTGCTCTTCCTCGAAATCGTGATCAACAAGTCCCCACTTCTGGTCTTGTTGATCTTATCCACAGTTGAACGAACCTGCTCATCTGGGACGTCCTGCTTTATACGACGCAGAATCTCGGCATACTTTGTTTTCTCGGCCGGGTGGATGATCAGTGCGTCGGGTCTGATCCATTTGCGTGGTTTTTTCTGCTTAGGCTCTGGCCTGGGCTCCTTCGGCGGCTGTTTTGAGAGTTGCTCTCTAGCTAGCCTTCTCTTCTCCTTCTTAGACTGTACTTTTTCCCAGTCAGTCGTCTTCTTGGGTTCGTCGCCCTGCCCTGCCAGTCGTTGGAGAGGGCTTTTTTTCAAGTCCTTCTTCTTTGTGACTTTGTCGGTTGACTCTGGCGAATCTCGGTCCTTTCTCTTTCCAGACCTTGTGTCAGTTTCACCCTTGTCCTCAGCAGCAGATTCACCGTCACCGTCGGCTCCAGTGTCCATTGCTTCTTCCGTCTCATTTTCAGTTTCCATGCGGCGTCGTGATGACTGCCATTCCTCGTCCAGTTTCTTGAATCTTCCAAGAGCATTGACCACACCGGTTGTCTTGGTCTTTATCTCCTTGTGGATATTGACCTTAGTTTGGACAAACTCTTGCAGCTCAATGGTTAGCTTCTCAAGGCGCTCCAACGCTTGCGTTCTCTTCATGTCAGCGCTTGCTTCAATCGCTGCTTGTTGAGCATGAAGCCCGTTTCTATTCATGTTTGTTTCCTGTAACTTACTCATTCTTTTTTGATTTACCAGCGCATCGTACGGAGTGGAGCGGGTTGCCATAACTAGGAACGGGTGTACCCTCGGAGATAGTACTCCTACCCCAGTTACCTGAGGCCTAGCCGACACTTAGCCAGTCTCGGAATACACGGACGGACTAGACTCGCTCGGAGCGGTGAAGATTCCGATCTCTAACACTCACTGCGTACTTCCTGATCAAGGCCCGAAGTGGCTGGCTCCTGATCCACTGCTGCAACTTACACCTCGGTAGAGCAAGCTCACATCAGCCGTGGCCTGCATCGTCGGAACCTACGATACAGGTTCCGGTCACTCCCAGTGGGTCACAGTAGAGAAGGATCGTCTTGTTAGGTCAGTTAGTGCGACCAACCCATTAAAGGGGAGTTTTGTCCACGGGAGCGTATTTTGTTTGGTTATTTTGCTTGGCTCCTACCCGCTGTACCTCATCAACTAAGAGATTAAGTGTCATCCAAGGACAGCAAGCGTTCTCCCATCCGCTCGGGGAGACGCGCCCGGTAGCAGTATCTCTTCTGCCCCGAGTGTGTGTGTGTGTGTGTGTGTGTGTGTGTGTGTGTGTGTGTGTGTGTGTGTGTGTGTGTGTGTGTGTGTGTGTGTGTGTGTGTGACTGTGACTGTGACTCGCTTATAACTTTTGAACGACTGAACCGATCGGAACGAACTAAACGGCGTTCTAAAGAGTTCCCTTGAACTTAGATTTTCTGAGAATTTGAATCGATTCGGACCGATAGATTTTAAGAAATCTTGAAAAATCTCAAAAAAAAATAAGAAAAAAATCATTTTTGAAAGTGGTTTTTTTGGAATATCTTTTAAACGGCTCTATCGATCAACTTCAAAAACTAATCCGCCCTTAAGCTTGAAAAACCACGCCGATCGTCGCTAATCCGGTCAAAATCGGTTGATTCGTTCGAGAGATATTTCTGAGCAAGGCCTCGTGACGTTGTCAAAATAATTTGGCAACGCAGGTAAGCTCAAAGATTCGGGGACTAGGATAGACAGAATAACGAACGAACGAGACTCTTGTAAGGGGGGATAGGTGTTACGGCTCAAACAGGTCTTACGGCTGCACCTCCCCGCATGGGCCCCGCTGGTAACTGGTCGGGTTGTTATTATATTACCGATCAGGCTAACGCAGTCGTTGAATGGGTTGATACAGTTAACTAAGTACGAGGACAGATTGACATTAAAATCAACTCAATTCACATCTGTCCTATGATAGCGTAAATGCTTGAGGACAGGGTTTTTCCTTGCCGGCAAACTTGGCTGTGTATTTCCTATGTGAGGGTAGGACAAATATACGTGCGTGTATAGCTCTTTTGAGCCCAGAAAACGGCCTCTTTGGAGGTAGGCGAAAGCCTCACCATATATTCTTCGTTCGAGAGATATCGTGAACGAAAGAAAATCGAAAAAAGTGTTTTTTCGGGATTACTCCGAAATTTTTGGTTCGGTCAATTAAAACCTGAAAATAACTTATGAAGATGATAAAATTGCGTTGAATGCCGTCAACCGCGTGAAAATTGGTTGACTCATTCAAAAGTTATTGCGGTTTGAAAATTCCAAAAATAGTGTTCTATGAATTTTCTATCAGACTTTTGAGCTCGGAGAGCTCAAATGCATAGAAAGATTATTTCTTTGAACTCAGTAAGCTCAAAATATCACATGAATTATATTTTGAGCTCAAAAACTTTTAAAATGTCATAAGTACAATTTTAAGCGCCCAGGAATGGAATTAGCGGGAAGTTGCAGAGATGGCCTTTAGGGTCAACCGTTTTCCTAATTTTTTTTTTTTTTTAATGGAATTTATAATCTTATTGTTTTTTGTTTTATTTTTTCATACTGTCACGATATGTGACTCATAGGTTTGATAAGTGTCAAGTTAAATTAAAGTGAAAAAGAAGAAAGTGATAAGTTTTATTTAATATTGTTAATTCAATATTTCCGTTACAGTATTATGAACTTGTAATACTATATTTTTAATTATTCGTTCCTCTTCCTGTCGTTCTGTGACAGGTCTTTATAGTCATCAGAGCTTTCAGTCATATACAAGAATGTGAGTCGATAAGTTGTTCAGTCGCAGAAATTGTGAATCTAAAGTTTATCGGATTATCCAGTTTCTACTAAAATATCAAGTGAGTATATATCCTATCACTTCTATTAAACAAATCTAATTATTCCATATCAGTAGAGGTGTGGGAATATTTAATTTTACGAATTATTCGAATATTTCCAACTTTCTACAAACTTATCAGTGTCAACCTAATACATAAATTTTTTTTTTAATCTTGCTCTTCCATTATAAATGTAACTATGTGTACCTTAAATTTTTTTATTCATTAATTGATTAATATGTTTAAGATAAAAAAATGTTGTTTTTCTTAGAAACAATCTTATTCGAGAAAAGTAAAACAGTTTTTTTTTTCTCATAAGGTTATTTTATGAATAATTAGATACTTCTCAGTAATTAACATAGTATGATTGTAACAGTAATATAATATTTGTTTGAAATTTTATGTTCTATAATTTTTTATACATTATATTTTTTGTAATTCTGTATCAGTAAGAAAATTTACATAACTCAAAATAAAAATTCTTTAATTGAGAAATTTCTCTTAGTTCAAGTGAATTTTTCCCCATTTAAGAATTTTTAAGTCTTCTCTTAATAAGATATTTAAATAGTTCAAAATGGTTTTTTTGATTCATGAAGTTTTCTTTTGGATAAAATTTATTTTTAGTTTCTTTAAGTTTTAGCTATTTTTGAACAACTGATGAAACTTTAAATATTAGAGTTTTTACATGTTTTTGGCGATTGTTTGAAGGGAATAACTTTTGTATGAATTTTTTTGACGTTCAAAATAACATTCCATACGAGTTTCCATGATTACCTAATAGTTGGAGAATTTTTTCCGATTTCTCCTTGCTTCGAGGATTTTCTTATCAGGTCAATTTTGAGGTCGTAGAAAAATATTCTGACTTTACCTGGTTGTACATCCGCTACAGTTATTTCTTATAACTTCATTTCAAAGATACGAATTTTAAATGAAGTTTTAATAATAAGGTGTCCCAAAAGTCACGGACGCCATTGTAACATCTCATGAAAAAAATAATTCTGAGACGAAAAGTCCTTAGCCATTTTTCAATTAACCGCATAGATAATTAATTATTAATTAAAAATAACGTCTCTTTATTTGTTAGAGAGAGCGCCAGTGTCCAGTAAAGTATGTGCCAAACAAAGACACAACTAACTGTATGACTAACTAGTTTCTATAGCTAACGTAGTCACACATATTTACTTACACATTCACACGTGCAAGCGTCTTCGTTGGAACGCACTTAACTTTACACTAGTGCTCTCTCTCTAACGCATAAAAGGACGTTATTTTAATTAATAATTAATTATCTATGCGTCTGATTAAAAAATGGCTAAGGACTTTTCGTCTCAGAATTATTTTGTTTATCAGATGCTACAATGGCGTCCGTTACTTCTGGGACACTCTGTATATTGTACTTTATTATTTTTTAAGCTTTTTTTGATCAATAATATCTCATAATTTTTTAACGTCTTTTCAACTATGCGTAATAAAATACTTTTCTACTGTGGCATCTGAAATTTAAACTTACATATACAAAACAATTTATGCCGAAGGTTGACACTTAAGTAAGTTCATGAAACGTTCGAAATATTTCTTCAAATGCAAATTTTTCAAAATTTTCAAAAAAGCATTTTAAAAGAAACAAATAATTTATTTCATCAATAATTTTCATAAATATATTCATTTTTATTGTCTTCGATTAATAGTTATGAACAATCAACAGAATCAATTAAATTATCCGATTGATGGGGCATGGTCTACTCGTCGTTTCAGTAGAGGAGACATAGACAAGAATGTTGAAAAATCTTCTGGCGAAAAATTTACGAAGAAGACATGAGCCAATTCAAACTCTGGACAAAATGATAGCAAGAAGTAGCATCTTTAACTAGAAAATGTAGTCTAATTTATGTAGTAAATTAAAATCTTACATTTCTTTGTTAGTTGAAAAATGTCAAAAATATAAAACTATAAAATAATTAAACTTTAATTACTTTGTACTTAACTCTATGTGATAATTAGTGATTGTTTCAATTTTTTGAATGCATGATTATTATGTGAACTACAAAACTTATTAACTTGATTCTAAAGACAAGTTCTTGAATCAATGAAGTCACCATAAAGCTTTTCATCGTCATCATCGAAGTCGAAAATTTTTTTATCAGAACAAATTTTTTTTCAATATTTGATAACATGTTTATCGAACCTAATTCATTTTCTGTCTAAAAATAAGGGCATTCATATTTAAATCGGACAGTTCGAAGAATTTTGATATTTCAATTTCTTGATCTTTATCTGGATCTATCGAAAAACTCCTTCCTAGGACAGCTGTCAATTTCTTTGTATTAGCCGTTCAAAAATAATTACATTTTCAAGGAGTCCCTCTTTTTTTTTTGTTAATAACTTCCTTAATAATGTCTCAACCAAAACTTTTATTTTTCAAAATTTAGTTTTTTTTTTGGACTTTTTGGAAAAAAAAATACTTAACAATTATTTAGGTTTTAGCATATGTGATATTCTAGTTTTAAGATTAAAATATTTTTTCCAGAGTAAGTATGTATTTTAACTTTTTCAACTTCCCGCAATTAAAATCAATGATTTTCAAAAAATCGGGAAGTTATTGGTTTCACCCAATAACTTTCCACCAATAAATGATTTTTTGGTTTAAAAAACTGTGACGAATGCTGAGAGCACCATCAAAAACGATTGATTCGATCGGAAGATGTCGCAATAAAAAATTTTCAAAAAAATATTTTTTCAACAACCATTAGATTTTCGAGCTCAAAATAACATGAAAGTTCTATTGTTCAGCTAATAGAGCTTAAAATTTTAAAATAGATAATTTCTCGAGCGTTTTGAACTTGTCCATAGCGGGAAGTTCCAGGGATGGCCTGCTGGGTCGACCGTTTTCCACTTCTTTTTAACTTCCCGCTAAAAAAATTGAAAATTTGGAAAGTTATTGGTTTTAACTCGTTTTGCGAAAGTCGAGTTTTCATCAGGTCTCGACGTTGTGAGGTTTTACAAATCTTCCCTGACAATTTTTACGGTAGTGTCCGTGCGGCTGTATATATGTATGGAAAACCGATCGATTGGAACCAAACTTACACAGAAAGAAAAATTTCTTGACTGGAGAACAAAATTCTTGGCTCAAGAAAATTTTCGGGTGCCTGAAGGAAGACCGAAGTTGTGTTGGCCTAAGTAAAAATTGTTCTTGAAGTTCTGTTCTTGGTGGAAGTAATTTTTTCTTAATTCAAATTATCATAAATACTTGATACAATAAGTTTTTGTATTTGATCAAGATTTTTAAATACTTTAGGGAAGCATCGCCTACTTCAGCTGATAAATTTTATATTATTTTTGCGTGCAATTATACATATATGTATTCAATATACTGAATGAAAAAAAATGATTCAATGTTATTTGATCTTCCTATTTGACATCTTAATCAATAAAAATATTAATGAAAATTTACTTTTATCGAGATATTTAATTTTTTTGAGCAAGAGAGAAAATTTCTCAAGACAAGAAAATTTACTTCTATCAAGAACTAAATTTTTTGGAGCAAGAGGCTGAATTTTCTCAAAACAACAAGATTTTCTTGACTTGAATTAATTTTCTTGAATCAAGATATGTATTTCTTAAAGCAAGAGAATTAATTTTGTTAGAATAAGTTAGAGTTAGAATAAAAAAAACAATTTTTTTTGCTCAAGAAAATAATTAGGAAGAAAAATATTTTCTTGGCTCAAGTGAACCTTTTTTTCTGTGTAGACATTTCAAAGATTATCGTTACCATCAAATTTCTTGAAAATTTAAACCAATTCGGTTCGCTAGATTTTGACAAATCTCAAAAACAAAATTTTCGAAAAATTTTTTTTTTAGAATGACTTCTGAATGGCTTGATCGATCAATCCCAAAAATTAATCAGCTCTTAACCTTCAAAAATCACGTCGATCGCTGCCATCCCGAATAAAATCGGTTGATTCGTTCGTGATCTATCGTTGTCGAAAAAAGTGAATTTTTCAATTTCTCTAAAATTTTTGGTATGATAAATTTTTTTCAAAAAAATAAATCATAGGATTCGAAAAACTGCGTCAAAAGCTGCAAACCGTGTGAAAATTGGTTTATTCACTCAAAAGTTATTGCAGTTTAAAAATTTTAAGAACAGTGTTTTATGAAACTACTATCAGAGTTTTGAGTTCGAAGAGCTCAAAAGCATAGAAAAGACAACTCTTTGAGCTCAGAGAGCCAAAACCCGAAAATCAAACACTTGAAGCTATATATAAAATAGAATTGACTACAACTATTGTTGCTCAATAATAATATTTTTATTTATTTATTTGTAAATTGTCTGTATTTATTTAGCTGTGTAAATATAAAAATTAGTGTTTCCGGAAGACAAATTATTTGTTGAATTATCTTCATCATTATCTTCATCAAAATCTTTTTCGAAGTTGGTTGAACTATTGAATTTTTCATAACATTGGTTCACCACTTAAAAATTTCATTTCTTAACTTTCTTTTCTGGCCTCCGTTCTTCCCTCTTTTTCATTGTACTCCAGCTGTAAAATAATAATTTTTTTTTTTTATAAGAGTTTCATCAGTCAATTTTTAGTAAATTTCATCTAGCGCGTCAAGTAGATTCAAAAGATACATATGGTTAAAAAGTTTATGTGTATTTATTTATTAGGGTGTGCCAAAATGTAACTTCCGTGAAGAACCTTTTAAAATAGGAATTTTGAGTTCCGCTTTTAAAAGCAGCTGTGTTTAGGCATTTCCTAACATATTTTGGGGCGAGACGATGAATTTGATTTTCATAGAATTTTTTAACAAGAGCTTAGTTTGGGCACTTCCGCTGAAAATTAAAAATTTGGCCGGAAGTGCCCAATTAAATCTCCTGCTAAAAAATTCTATGAAAATCAAATTTATCGTCTCACCCCAAAATATCTTAGGAAATGCCTAAACACATCTGCTTTTAAAAGCAGAACTCAAAATTCCAATTTTAAAAGGTTCTTCACGGAAGTTACATTTTGGCACACTCTAGTATTTATATATAGTTAGAGAACTTTGCATTTAAAATTTGTGGCAAGTTGCAGAAATGGCCTGGAGGGTCAACTGTTTTACTAACTTTGTTTATCAGCATTTTTATCAGAGAAAGCCTAGCTTTAGAGATCACCATTAGGTCGATTAAATAAAAAACACTAAGAACTCGAAAATAACATAAATTTTTTTTAAATTACCTGTTCCAATAGCACAAACTCCTGTCTCTCTTCCACCTTGTCCTGAGTTATTATATTTGTTGTAACCTCCGAGCTGGTTATATTCACCACCACGCTCTCTCTGGAAATTACCACCCCCATATTCTTTTTTGAATCCTGGGGGAAAAAAAAAATATTAAAAATGATTCTTCATATGTTAACTGTTCATAACAGCTAGTATTTAAAATTACTAGAATTTAATTTGCGCGCACCTCATATTAATTTTTACGATATATTTATGTGTCGTTTATGTATATTATATTCACTTTCAACCAATCAGGATGAGAATAAATATTTTCAACCAATCACATCACGAATAAATTGGTTTCACATACATTTCATCTCAATTTTATTATGGGATTTGAAAAATTAAAAAGCATTTAATAGGATTAAAAATCAAATAATTGTAAATATTTCTTTATCTCTTTTTTCTTTAATGAGAAATTATCGTACTCACCTCCTTTCTGGAAGTTACCGCCCCCATATTCTTTTCGAAATCCTGGGGAAAAAAAAAATATTAAAAATGATTCTTCATATGTTAACTGTTCATAACAGCAAGTATTTAAAATTATTTGAAAAATTAAGAAGCATTCAATAGGATTAAAAATCAAATAATTGTAAATATTTCTTTATC